>NC_138147.1:26456513-26586513 GCF_964199315.1 Orbicella franksi
ATTTTAAAACACTTACATACGTACATGTATTTCATAACTTATTATTAGATAAGTAATCGTAGTTAGGTGTCCCCAATTAGTATACATTGTATGCTAGCGACTTCGAGTCGTTAATAAAGTTCTTATCTTATCTTATCTTATCTTATATTTTACATTTCAGTAGTAGTGTTTGATTTCCACACCCAAAGTGAATCGCAGCCGTCAAATGCGTTTTCCCCCATTTGCTGACAAGCTGACTGTCTGGCACCTTAATGGCCGTTTTTTTTGTTTTTGTTTTTGTTTGTTTTAGTAGATGTCTGTAGCGTGAGATGTTTAAAATGACATCATTTATATAATACCGATAATAATTGACTTCATTGTGGATGTTCAAGAGAGTGCAGTTAATAAACAACTGCACTCCGTATACATATAGGAAAGGCCTATTCACTGTATCCGTAACAGCTTGCAGCCAAGTGATGTAAACTTAAATGCAAAAAAGTAATGAAAAAAATAAAACAAAACAAAACAGAAATAAGTTAAAGATATGTTATTTGCCGGGTGGGAGGTCTGTACAGTGAAACACTAGCACCGAAGTCTTGAAAATGCTACCCGAGGCCGGAGTGAAAAACTGTGACCGAGGTCTCGAAAATGCATTTTCAAGCATTTTTTCCCTGCGGTTAATTGGCTTTATACAAGTGGGTTTGTTTACGCAATTTTATTATTGAATTGGCTTACGTGCCCTCTACAAACCATCGTAAAAAATCCAATGAGCGAACGAGCGAGTAACTCAGGTTCTAAAAAGATGTATTAAAGAACAGATTTATTTCGAACTTCTATATGTTAGCTGCATCTATTTCACCAGTTAAGTTCTCCAAAACTGTTTTTCCGGTGTTAAATTTCGTGCAAAGTTTGAGGTTGTACTACGAAAACAATTACTACCAGTCACTGCGAATCACTCGAAATCAGACTTTTCTACCGTAAATTGAGTAGCAAAATGCGAGGAAATCCATTTATTCCACAAAAATTCTCTTAAATACAGTAACGATCAGAGAGATAAACTCAACTGAAATTGACTTTTTTTTTTTTGCTTAAAATTGTGCGGCGAGAGAAACCTAGGATTACGTGCAACTAAAGCGGCGAGCTACAAACAACCAAACAAACTCTCACAACTTCAAAATACTAAATCAATTTTACTTACAGTGACTTTCGATCCTATTGAAAAGTGAATTGTGATAAACTTGGGTTGATTAATCGTCGATGGAAGTGTAAAAAAGGGCAAAGGCTGGCCATTACTGCTAGTTCACTCACGAAAATTGACCAACAGGACAATTTCATCCGCGCTGTTTCCCACCGATACCGTGACCCTGTCAGAGATAAGAAAATCCTGACCTCGCTAAGAACGAATCAGACGGCAGGATTGGTTACCATTCCCTCTTGGGAAAAATTAATTGTTGATATAAAGAATAAATTGTACCTTTGTAAATGTCGCCTTTAACCCACAAAAAACATCAAGAATCAAGATTACGCGTTACATGTCAAAAGATCATCCTCCGAGGTTTTCAAACATGGCTTCAAAATTCGAATTTAACTGAAGTCTCCTTAATTGACTTAGTCTTTAATATGGCATGGCATAACAAAGGTTCACGTATTTAACAAAACCCTAGGAAAGACATCTTATTTCATATTTTTAAATCAAAATAGCCACGCATGTTTATTCAAAATCATTTTTCAATTTGTGAGTTTGCAATAGCAGCAATTATTTTTTTCAAAGAGAAACACGATTAAACATTAAAAAGTCAGTTTAAAGTAGCAAACTTCATGAGAGACTTTGTGTGATGACAAAAATTTACTTCATCTCGTGTATCTATGTTTCGTCGGTTAATTTCATCAGTTCACTAAATATGGTTAGCTTATCATTGACTTTAAGGTTGCTTTTTCCCTGGACTTTCTCAGTCGAAGGATTTGCAAAGGCTCGAGATGGTAAGGTTAATACGTTTCTAAAATTGTTTTGGTTGTTACATCCGCTAGTAATATGAGCGAGATTTCAAAAGAAATTAATGAGAAGTTAAAAGTTGGTCAAAGTATTGGGCGAGGAAAGCAATACTTATGCGAGGATTTAATTGAACTAGTTACATTATGAGATAAAATTTGTTATCAGGTCTCACATTTGATTCGAAGCTATACTTCCTACCTGTTACTCAATTCAGCTTCATAAAAATAATATAATAACTTTTTATGCAACTTCACGCGCAGTAAGCTAACTTTGAATATTGCAGGGATATTCGTATTCGATGACATCGTGTTTAAAGGATGACTTCTGAAGCTAGAAAACTATCGCTAAGTAAAAAAAAAAACAATTCAGCTTCTGAAACGTAGTGGCAAAACTCTGTTTCGACGAATTTTTGTACTGCCGCGCCTTATTGATACGTGAAATAACTTGTTATGAAAGATATTTGTTGTTTTCTGATACTTTTGAAACCAAAGGAATCTCTGGGAATCGATTGGAAAAAGTGCAATTGTAGAGTTATTACATCGCGCAGAATGCCGCGACATATCCGGGACTTAAATGTAGAGTGCGCGCGAAATTTAATTATTAATTAGGCTGCCGATGGTTAAACAATAAAGAAAATGACCAGAAAATGGCCGACTACGCATACTTGTTTAGAGTTTACGTGCTTCATACTTGTGTTTCGTAGTGGTTATCATAGGGCTTTTGTAGATGAGACATTGATGGTATAAAGGAGACATTTTTTGAAATCTTACGAAAAGTGGATTTAGTCGTTTTCTTTTCCCGAATTTGCTCCATTTGAGGGAAAATATTATATGAGGAAATATTTGGAGGAAGAATTTTACTCCTTCAAAGTGCCCTTCTTAACGGTTATCATACGGCTTTGAATGTATGTTGTTAAAGGAAGCTTTATGCCAAGTTTTAACGGAAAATAATGTTTCGAAGTGGTCGTTCTGCCAACTTTCGAACACTCGTAACGATCTTTCAGCCTTCGTTCGCCTCGGAAACTAGAAGAACAATAGAGCGAAACTCTTTTGAATTTCCCGGCAGAATATTAATATATGCCAAGCTCCGCCTCCACAAACAATAGGACACACGCCGACGCTATAAGGCATTGAAATTGAGAGGTGATAAAATGTATCACTTAACCATCGTGTTTAAAGTAACGCTTTGCGCGAGTTGCAATAAACGAATTTTCAGCATGTCATCTGTGCAAGAAATGCAGCGCGTTGATCGGGAGCTCTTTTTAGAGCTCATTGAATCCCCGGTCAACCCCGCTTTCTTGCACATGTCAGGCAAAAATGATCTCAGAGAGATAAAAGAGTTAAAGGAAGCGAAGCAGAGTACTTCATCCTCAGCCGGTCTCAAAGAGATCATTTTTGATTTTCGTTGAAAAAAAGATCTCAGAGTGTTCGGAACGTCGTTTTAACATCACTTTACATGTAATTTCATCGACATAAGAAGTGTTCATAGAGGCCATAGAGGTTTTTATCGACTGCAGTGTAGTATTCGAAAAGGAAATTTATAAATATCTAACTACTTTCAAATTGGTCTTCAATTTCATTGTAGCATATGAAAAGGCAATATATACATGCATATAAGAAAACATAAAGTTCTATAAAGACAGAAGTCTTGTATCTTTATATTTTCTATTTCGCTCTGCATATTTTTGTATAGAGAACTCTTAGGATAAGAGAAACAATTCATTCACTGTTTATCCATTTACATGCCATATATATATATGTATATTTTAAGTATAACTACCAGACAAAGCAAATAGGAAAAAATCTCACGGACAGCTGTCTTAACCTAAATTACAATGAATCCAAGCAGCGTGAGTTTTTCTTGATTAAACTTGTATTGTTTAATTTACTCACAAGGTGTTATATATCGTCGCAAGTTTTTCTTAAAGTATGTCTGGTAATTGGATATTTCGCTGAGTAACCTGTTCTTGTGGAGTATCAAAGGACTTATGTTTTCACAACAGACTGTACCCGGTTACCACTGACTGTTAAAAGATGCGCACAGCGAGTGAAAACGGTTTTTATTTTGTTTTAAAAATACAAGCGTTCTGATAGGTTCTTTCTTGGTCGGAACTTTGCCAAAGGGTCCGTTTCATAAGCCATTGTATTTTGTTTTTGTTTTGGTGTGTCGTATAATGAACTACTTGCCAACCTAGCTTGCTCAAGCCTTGCTGTAGAATATCAGTCGTACGTACTGCCACGACCTCCAGCCAATATTCCCTAGTAACACCCTTGCGTTCGGTTAGTAAGAGGTTATTATTTTGACATCCTGTTCAATTCAATTGGAAACTACCATCAGTTACTATTATTTTGTTATGTCATACTCAAATGTGAAAAACGCAACTTTAAAAACCGGTCTTTTAAATATCAAGTAATTGTTTTTAGCACTAAAAGATAGTGTTAGATTATGCGGAACGACAGAAAGCGTCAAATACGTCTGTGAGACGGTGAAAATATTTCATAGCACATATAGATTAACAGAAAACATAACTTTCGTTCTCTCACAGATGACTGTCGGATTTTGAGATTCCATCCCGCTATTGAGGGATATTCTCACCAGGGTCACGTGTTTAAGACTTTCATGGTACAGAGAAAAAGCACTTGTGAAATTAGATGCTTTGCGGAACGTGGCTGCGTGTCTTATAATATTGGACCTTCGCACGAGGACGGCAGTTACGTCTGTGAATTGAGTGACTCTGATGATAAAATACATCCTGAGGCACTTGCACGTCGAAATGGATTCACCTATCGAGCGGCTGAGGTAGTTTTGATTGAATAGGCCCTTTGCAGGATCCGGTCACATGGTACGGAATTAATTACGGTGGGACGCAAGTTACGCAGTGGGACTTCCAAAACAAAGGAACTCGTACCAGTCCAGCCCGACTTTCCTTTGTTTTGGAAGTCCCACTGTGTAACTTGCGTCACAGCGTAATTAATTCAGTACCATGCGACCGGATCCGGCAAAGGGTCTATTACAGGTATTAAACGCAGCAATTTTGAAAGCTTTACACCAGTTGCACAGAGCGGGCGAGAGTTTCTATAATTAATCGACCAGACAAAAGGCAACATTACATTGCGATGAGAATCACAACAAATAAAAATAAGTGCGTTGTTTTCCTCAGTGGTAGAAACACTTGGCAGCTTAATAATTTAAGAGGGAGTCCAACAGAAAATTCGAGTAACAAGTAGACAAAAATGCGAAAGACAGTTTTCTATGATTGATCGCCCAAACAAAGAACATTTACATTCTGATGACAGAATCACAACAAACAAATGCCTTTCCTTCCCAAGTTGTTGAAACAGTTTTGGCAGCTGGAGATAATTTAAAAAGCTGCGGAAACACTCGTCCACCGATGGAAAGTTTCATTTCCCTTTTAAAGCGAGAAAGGCGCTCAAGCGATTTTTTCATACTGTTTATCTTTTAGAACGCCTGTGTAAAGAATCCCTGTTCTCCAAATCTATTGTGCCAGAATGGATTCACCGATAAAGGATACCGGTGCATAAACAAGACTCAAAATCCTCAAGGTAATCAGAAGCACTATTTTGATTTTGTATATTGTTAGAGATCCGTAAAAATACAACCGACCATAAATTAGTGACAACCAATGGTAATACTGCCGTTTCTTTTCAAGACTTGTTGCCCCCCCCCCCCCCCCACCTCCATTCCTCTTCTTTTTGTTTTGGACTTAATTCTTTGTCTTTACCTCGTACTTCTACAATATCTGAACTTAATCGAATAATGTCATTGAACTTAATCGAATAATGTCTTTCCATGCAGCAAACAAGAAAATGTTAACAAACGACAACACTTCGATGTTTAGCTAACGTAATTATTCAAAAAGACAGTTCTTTAAATACTAAATAAAACAATAGTTAATCACAAAAAAATGAAAGTGGTAAATAGTGAGTGTTCTTTCAGATAAAGAGTTTAGCCCGAATAGAGTCATCCTGAGTGTTTAAACTCGGACCACATTCTTTTATTAAAAGCATCTCAAACTCGAGGCAATCAAATTTGGCACTTTCGTGGTATGCCAGTAAAAATTGCTTTTTTGAAGACTAGAATCCCTAAGGGGCTTCCAAGAAATGTTTACCAATCGCCGAGTTCCTGTATTCAATAATACGCTGGTGAAGAAACAATTGACAAGTAACTAATTGAATTTTTTTACACATGTGAGCTTCCGTAGGAGAACATCCAACTTTAACTACATAACAACCAAGGACGTCCACTACACCACTAAACGGTAAAGTTCAAATTAGTTCCCTTTTTTTTTTTTTTGAAATTGTTCTTTCAAGTTTAAATTTCTAGAGTTTGTTAGTCTATTTTTGTTTTGCATTTTCTTTAATCTCAATAGCAAAAACTAATTACTTGTTGTATACATAGGTGGATCATTAAATGTAGTTTCCATCATTCTTTCATAAGATATTTGAAAGAATGAAAGGAAATTGTCGAACTTCTTAACCTCAGTATTTTCAGTTTTCGTTTCAAGTGAAGCAACAACCTCAAGCCAACCAGAGAGAACCACTATACCAGGTGGTAAAATTACTATGACATCTTTCTGAAATTTCAATGAAGTTTAGGTTTAATGCAATGTTTACTTAATACCTGTACAGTTATTTTTCTTATACTTTTGTTTTTCAGAGTCCACAGCATCACTTTCAAGTTCAAATGCAATTTCTACCGCACCTTATGGTACGAAATTACGTCACTTATATTACTAACTTGAATCAGTTTATATGCTTAGCTTACGTCTAACATGGTATGGGTGTGCTATGTAACAAGGTATGGGTGTGAGTTAAAGCACGAGGGAATGGTAGGAGTTTTGTCGCGGGATTCTTGATATTTAGACAGGCGCTCTTGAGCTGTGTGTGTATCGAGTAATGGACGCCAATGAGAGATTCGGCTGACATTCGACTAGTACTTTATCACTTTGTAGACTTCCGGTCTTAGCTCTTGTATTATATTGTATAGCAAAGCTGTGAACGAAGTAATTTCTTTTCATTTCGCTAATAGCACCACGCTTAGCACTTTTACTGTAACTATTAATATCACTTTTACCCGTGCCTACTTCTGTTCAAATTCAGGCCAACCAAAGTGCTCTATCCCACCAAATGGTCACGTTAAATTAATTTCTTTGTACAATATTCAAGTTTAATTATTTTTCTTTACTGGTGTTACTGTTGTTGGCCAATTTGTTATCAATACATATTTTTTCTGTTTTGCTTTAGTATCATCGCCATTGTACTCAAGTTATCTTCCAACTTCCTCCATAGGCAATGGGAAATTACACTGTAATTATAGTTGGATAACTAGCTAATACAATGCAACCTGGTGATGATGATGATGATGACGATGCCGATGATGTCGTCGACGATAACGATGACGATAATGATGATGCATTGACCTCTCATCTCACCGAGTTTAGAATTGTGTCTAATACTTTGTTCAAATATCTTGATGTACGTGCCATAGTGTTGCACGATTTAAAACATGAAAAATGTTTTCATACCTTTCCACTTTCAGAATTTTCAAGTTTAACTTCAATCCAACCAAAGAGATCCACTCCGCCAAAAGGTACATGACGCCTCTCTGCATATTTTTCTCTAGTTTAAAGAGAATGTTTACACAACAGCGATTTTTATTTTCTGTTATATTTTCAGAGCCTACAGCATCACATTCAAGTTCCAAAATGACCTCAAGAAGGCCATACGGTAAAAAAAGAAAAAAAAAAAACACTAAAAAATGAATAAATAAATAAATAAATAAATAAATAAATAAATAAGACAACTTTACTTATGGGGAGTTAGAAAAGCGCTTAAAAGCTATAGGAGTTGTCTAAAAGGGTATCTCAAATTGTCAACTGCCCGAAAAAAAAAAAAAAAAAAAAAAAGAGAGAGAATAATAATAAATAAATAAAATAAAGATAAAGTAATAATAATATTAATAATACCTGCAGGAACAAAACTTCGAAGTTCGTCGAAAGTACCCTCTTGGTGAACTACTGTCAAAATATTGTTTAAAGTTTCCGCGAGCTGATCTTTTCACGCTAAAAATAGGGGGGGGGGGGGGGAGGGAGGAGGGATTAGTGAAAACCGTTCCATAGGTTTTCGATTCGTTGTAATAGGTCATACAGTTGTATTGAAGTTGTTTTTTTTTTTCATTTCTTTCGATGTGTGGGTGGTCAGGACATCTGATTTGACGTCTGATGGGGTCTTCTATTTACAATATGCCAACTGCCAGCTTGGAAATCAAAACATAAATTTTCGCTTTCTTTCAGTTTTGGCAACAACAACCTTGAAACACTTTGGAAGTGCAGTCAAGGCTGGTGGTAAATTTTGAATTCGTATTCTTTAGTTATGTTGTCTTTTTTGTGTCACATCCCCAAACTTCCCTACACAATGACCTAATAAAGGGTCCTATATACTAAATCGTTTAGCCACAGTGTATTGTTTACACTATGGCTATGTTGCTTAATGATCTATTTAAGTAACATCATCCAAATTAAGTTAAAACTTCTGCGAGGACCGGTCGTTAGATTGTTTTCTTTTGTGTCAAATATTAAAATAAGTTTATAGTTAAGTTCTGTCTACCAATGCAGCTACACACTCTTCTCCGGCAAATAAACAAGATGTATTACCTGTTACTGTAGTTGTTGTTTACGATCAATGCAGTAATGCGTCAGGTTTGCACGTGTTATTAAGCCGATATTCATTAAGTCCCATTTCATGGTCTACGACTCAAATCACTTTTTACGCTTTAGTACATGTACACGGTATTGTCTACACAAATATGTAACTTTAATAATTCCACTCTAGAATTTTTTTGGTTTTTAATTTATGGTTAAATGTTTAGCTTCAGTATTGATAAAAGTGTCGTTGTTTTTGACTATTTTTCTCCTCATATGTTTCTCCTTTTTTGGCTTTTAGTATCAATGCATCCTTCTCAAGTCCTCTTCCAACCTCCTAAACAGGCACTGGTAAATACCATTATAATAATAGTTACATACCGCTTAACTGCATTCATATTTCAAAGCGAATATACGTAGGGCAATCTTGAAATTCTACTGGATTAGGGTATCTGAGGCTGCAATCTGTAATCAATCAGTAATAATAATAATGATAATGATAATAATTAACAATTATTCCATGAGCGCGCGTTGGATATGAGATGGTAAATAGCCAACGAGGCCCGTAGGGCCGAGTTGCCTATAACCAATCTCATATCCAACAAGCGCGAATGGAATAATTGTTTTATTAAATTCTCAACCTTCGGTTTTGCTAAATTTTTATTTAAGTTTAAGAAACGACCGGAAAGTGAGGTGACTTCCGGGCGCCAAAACTACATGATCTCATGATCACATGATGAGTGCACCGCCGTGCGAACAGTTGAATGAAAAATCAAAAGCGAAGCAAATTACCGTTGAACTGAATTTACAGTAATCCAAACTTCACGGTCTGTTTTGTACTGGTAAAAACCTTACTGCAGTGTCCTCAAGTGTTCAAAGTTCAAACTCATCGGGAAGAGTAATAATTGTGGACATTTACACTACAGTTGTAAAAATACTGGGGAAAGCTTCTCTGATCGCCATGCCGTGAAACGGAGGTTGAACTGGTGGAAAAATTATTTTCGACAAGAACTGCTCTCCCGGACTCTTGATGGGGAAATTCGTCTGGGATTGGTCTGCTCTGCTGCTGTATTTCGTTTTCCTTCCCCTGCACTGAAGTGGCACTACCAGAAGACGCATTTCCAATGAAATCACTGAGAGCGAGTGACATCTTCTGTTGTTGTTCCATCGAAGGCCGCTCGTTGTAGGACTCAACTGCCTGGTCAGACTTGTGTCCCGTTATGGACTTGATGTGTCTCGTCTCGCAATTATGGTCGGAAAGCACTGTGACAGATGTAGCTCTCAGGCAGTGGTTTGTGAGATGTGGTTCTATACCTGCTCGCTTTGACATCTCTTTCATCATGTTGTCGAGCGTAGTTGTACCCAGAAGTGCGCTGCAAAACCAGATTTTGTCGGCTGCGGGATTGAACTTCTTGCTTTGACCATCTCTTGGTCTCTGAAACAGAGCATCTGACGTTGGATTGAGATGACCCAAGTAGTTCTTGAGCGTTTCCACTGGACATCTTTCAGATGCCGGGACGGAAAATATCTTCGCATCCGATTCATCCTCAGCATCTGCGAGGCCTCCCTGGTGATTTTTTGTAGCCGGCAAGGAACCAGGCTGACTTCTGTTCAGTTCGTAGTATTCAACCCCTTGTGGAGTTTTTCGTAGAGAAAGCATTGCGGGTGTCAACTGTCGCTGGTTTTCACGTCCCCGTCTTCCAAAAAAGAGGCCGAGGTAGAACCAAGCCGTCCTCTGTAACTGGGCAGGATTCAAACTGTCGGCTGGGCCGAGTTCGCCGCTCTCAAATAGTTTCTTCACCTGCTCTTTCGAGATTACGTTTTTGTGAACGACGCCAGCTATTTTACCCGTTTTCCTTAGGTCTTTCACGAAAGCGTCCAAAACTTTATTTGCCTCAGTGAAAGCGGGGTCAGAGATTATGGAAAACGGTTTGTTGTGTGGCGGCGAGCGAAGAAAACGATCAATGGCGGCTCTTATGGATTTCGTGGATGAACTCTTATAATATGTGCCATCTTTCTTCCTCGCTGACGTGTAAAAGCACTTCAAACAAACGTTCAGCTCTTCTTTTGACATTTCTTGTATTGATTTTGAAAATGTGGTGCCACCAGGACTAGCAAGCCACTCTGTAACATTAAGGTAAATATTGTTGTTGTTGTTACGTAACCTTCATGAATGCGTAAAATCTCGACGGTCGTATTTGAAATTTTGCAACTTTTAATTGAAAATTAACGGGTACGTACCGTTAAATAATCTCATCCCGAACTTTGTGGCTTTTTTTGTTGTTTCTGGGACAGCCTTGTCCATGATTTCTTGTATTTCTTCCGTGGATAGCTCACCAAATCTGCTTTTTTCATCCATTTTTTTTTTCTGTCGACGAAACTTGGCTTCCCGGGAAAAATTTTATGCTGAACGACATTTGCCGCATTCATTTCCATATAAGGTCAAACGCAGGTATAATGGCTGGTAACCGAGATCTAGTGAACCAATCAGAAAGCTATAATTGCATCATCCGAGGTTGAGAATTTAATAATAATTAATATTTCTATGGCGTAAATTAAATTAGCATATGAATATGATCAAATGCGTCTTAGAGATTATGTAAATAACATGATTAATTCAAAATAGTTATTTACAATTGAAGTCTAAAAAATATCAAAAAAAAAATTAAAAATTGAAAAATAAAATATCAATAGCTCTTCATCGTAAGCAACTCTAAATAAAATGTCGTCAATTTGGACTTAAAGCATTCAAAATTGTCCGTGTACCTAGTTGCACTCGGCAGTTTATTCGAGAGCTGACGGTGCAGCAGCAGTAAAAGCTTTGTCAGCAACTTCATTGCTTTCTTTTACTCGGTTACAAACACTAATTTTATTTTTCGTTGTAGTTTTTGTTATTGGTGTTGCTTATGTTGACGATGATTATGTAACTTGTACCTACTTATTCATTAAATCCCGGGATGAACCTCAAATGCATTGGCCGCTCCCCTCACCGAGTTAACAATAATGTCTAACACTCTGTTCAGATATTTTGATACCTTCTTGGATAAATGCATATACGCCATAGTGCTTCACAATTCTTTCATGGCTTAATTAAAATCACAAAAATTTATTTTTCCAATATTAATTTTATATTTCCAGAATTTTCAAGTTCAACTTCAAGTGGGCTTAAGAGATTCACCTCACCAGGTAATATCTTTTTAGGGGTCAACAGCATCGCGTTGTAGTCCGAATGCAATTTCTACCAGCTCTTATAGTAAAAAATATCACTTCACTTATGGGAAGGTTTGAAAGCACTAGGGAATTGTTCCACTGTTTGCAAATAAACCCTAGCCAAACGGGCTCGCAGGTAGCCACAATTTGAGCTTGCCGATGGCTGATAGTAAACTCCACATTTCGAAGTCGTAGTTATCTTCCTTTTCTATCATATGTAACGTGGCTCAAATTCAACTCCAAGCAAACCACAAAGCCATTCTCCACCAAAATCATGACGCCAAATAACCTACCCCCCCCCCCCCACCCCGGGAATTTTATCGAAATTCACATTAAAATATTTAGCCTCAGTGTAATGCCTACACAATATTCGTGTTGCTTATTATCGCGTGCAAGATATCGAAATTTGCTTACTCCAACGACAGTCCGTGGTCGGTCATCACCTCATATAGCATTATCACAATTTTTTTTATCTTGGATCCACCATTCCTGTAAAAATAATAATAGTAACAATAATAATAATAATAATAATAATAATAATAATAATAATAATAATAATAAAAGCTAAAAACTGGATATCCCCTAGTGCCCCAGGACCATGGTATGGTCTCGGCCCGAAGGACTCTAAGCAAGCATTACGTGAGGACGATAATAATAATAATAATAATAATAATAATAATAATAATAAATCAGAAATACTAGCACAGCTTTAAATTTATTTGAAAAAGATAACATCAAAAAATTGTGTATATGCAAAAGCTCAGATAAAGTAATGCTGCTCCAGCTAAATACGCTTGACATCAAAGAAAATATACTTTAATCCCCCACCCCATTTCCAAGTTAGGGTTAATGTGTGTAACTAGAATAATGTATGTAACAAAAAACTAACTTCTACTATCATCAATTTCGACCCAGCTGCGTCAACGTCTCCAAAACAGTCATCATTAACAGTAGATTCAACAACTATATCAACATCATCAATAGTATCACCAACAACATCAGCAGCATCTTCGTCCTCATCAGTGGCACCCAGCCAAAGCTGCGAGTACCGCAATTGCTGTAGTAGTCTCAATTGTATACTAAAACGTGAAATTCAGCACAACGAAAGTCAAAACTGTCTGTCCATATGATTTCACTGGCGTAAAATACAATGCTTACAATTACGCTATCAGTGCAGGACTGAAGGGGAAGAGGGGGTTGGGGAAGGGGGGGGGGAGGGGAGGGTTGGAAAGTCTTACCCCATATAGCTAATTATAACAGAACCTTATACGAGACAGCTTCTTTCCAGTTCCAAACCCTTTAGCATTTCCGCGCCAGTTTGAAAGAATAGGTAACCATTTCATGCAAATTCCACAGAAAAATGGATCAGAAATACGAGCAGAGAAACACGAGCACAGCTTGAAATTTATTCGAGAAAGAAAACATCAAAAAATATGTATATGCAAAAACTGAGAATAAGTAACGCTGCTCGAGCTAAAAACGCTTGAGATCAAAGAAAATATACTTTAATCCCCCACCCCATTTCCAAGCTAGGGTTAATGTGTGTAACTGGAATTATGTATGTAACAAAAAAACTAACTTTTACTATCATCAATTTCGACCCAGCTGCGTCAACGTCTCCAAAACAGTCACCATTAACAGTAGATTCAACAAGTACATTAACATCATCAATAACATCAACAACATCAGCAGCATCTTTGTCCTCATCAGTGGCATCTAGCTAAAGCTGTGAGATCCACAATTGTTGTAGTAGTCTTAATTGTAACTAAAACGTGAAACTCAACACAACGAACGTCAAAATTGTCTGTACATATGATTTCACTAGCGAGAAATACAATGCTTGCAAATACGCTATCGGTCTAGGACTGAGGGGGAGGCGGGGGATGGGGTAGATTCCTGCCCAATTTAGCTAATTATAACAAAACCTTACACAAGGCAGCTTGTTTCGAGTTCCAAATCCATTAGCTTTTCGGCGCCATTTTTTTCATGTAAATTCCACAGAAAAATGACACTTACTAATAGTCGAGGCCCACGTGCCCTGCCTACACGGAATTATTTGAATGACTGTGTAAGTCATGGATGAACTCCACTGTTAAATGACTGACTGAATGAGCTGCCAGTAATCGGATATCCATGTTTACGCAAAGAACTCTGGGATATTCAGGGGGCAGACGTTGCGAGTCGCCTGAAGGAAATGATTTTTCGATGCGCAAAAAAAAAAAAAAAAAAACGATTTTGGAGAGAGATCAACGCTTTTTGGCCGTTGTTTTATCGCAAATGGTTTTGGGCAATGTTGGTACGTGGAAATGTAATTAAGGTTTTGTTTGAATAACCGTGATTTGTATGATAACATTTACCGACAAACTCAAATGCTTGCTTCATCAGGCTATCTTTAAAATAGGGAACGGGGAATCGGGGAATGGGAATGGGGAACGGGAATGGGGAACGGGAATGGGGAACGGGAATGGGGAACGGGAATGGGGAACGGGAATGGGGAACGGGAATGGGGAACGGGAATGGGGAACGGGGAACGGGGAACGGGGAACGGGGAATCTTTAAAATGAGGAATCTTTAAAAGCGGGAATCTTTAAAATGGGGAATCTTTAAAAGCGGGAATCTTTAAAATGGGGAATCTTTCAAAGCGGGAATCTTTAAAATGGGGAATCTTTCAAAGCGGGAATCTTTAAAACGGGGAATCTTTCAAAGCGGGAATCTTTAAAACGGGGAATCTTTAAAAGCGGGAATCTTTAAAATGGGGAATCTTTAAAAGCGGGAATCTTTAAAACGGGGAATCTTTAAAAGCGGGAATCTTTAAAAGCGGGAATCTTTAAAACGGGGAATCTTTAAAAGCGGGAATCTTTAAAACGGGGAATCTTTAAAAGCGGGAATCTTTAAAACGGGGAATCTTTAAAAGCGGGAATCTTTAAAATGGGGAATCTTTAAAAGCGGGAATCTTTAAAATGGGGAATCTTTAAAAGCGGGAATCTTTAAAAGCGGGAATCTTTAAAAGCGGGAATCTTTAAAAGCGGGAATCTTTAAAAGCGGGAATCTTTAAAATGGGGAATCTTTAAAAGCGGGAATCTTTAAAACGGGTAATCTTTAAAGTGGGGAATATTTAATAGCGTTAATCTTTATTGAAAAGTGAACGAGAATCTCTCAGCTTCCCACCGGAAGCTATTTATTCTCTCACATGTATCAACTCAACAGGTACAGAGACAGTTGTGGAATTTATTCATTGTAATTTTATTGCACGCTATTAAAGTACATCGGTTTAGCGGGATAGTGGAGCGGTCAAATCTCGATTCTCACTCTGAGATCCGCTAGACCGACCAAAGAATCTAACCGCCTGGATTTATCTTAACTCCGGACTGTGACGTTTAGTTTCGCTGCGATGGATATTTGTCGTAGCCTTATCATGTGCTAATGGAAGGACTTACGACTTAACGACAAATATATGGCAGGGAAAACACGTTTTTGATTGTTTAATCGATAAATCAACAGTCCCCTCACATGACGTCGCTAAAATTCAAACTACAAAACTATCAATCATCCTGAGATTTTACTTTCATGATGTGTAAGAGCAGCTGGAAACTAATAGTCATACAAATTTTTGCTCCAAGTGGGTTCTTGGTTTTGTAATAGACTGCGCTTGAATTTCTAATCTTTTGCGTGACGCGGCATTTACATGACGGGCAAGAAAGCTGTCATGTTGGTTAAAAGAGTGACTTATTTCGGGGAATTTGGCTATCTGAACAGTTCATGTATTAAAAAAAGTATTATTTTTAAAATGTTTTTGAGTTCCTGAAGAGATAAATTCACGCTTTTGTAGCAAAACTCAATGACAGATGTTTCTGTTGGTTTCCGGCCGCCATCCGGATGGGTGCCAGCATGGCGTCTGCATCAAAATCTCTATAAATTTGGGTAAAAAAATTCTCCACATGTCTTGCGTAAGAAACATTGCTGTGACCTGAATCTTAGCGAAAGTCATTGCATATTTACCTTCTTTCTCTTCAAGATTCTGGACTTTATCATTTGAACTGTTTTGATTTTTATTTTGTTTATTTTGAATGGCATGACACTGAAAACCGGCAATAAGGCAATTCGATGCTCGATGCCCGAACGATGTGACGGCGAATTTCGCGTATAATCCGTCATTGCGTGCTTAATGATACCTCTTTCTACGCCATGCAGTCATGCGAAGACAATTTCAAAGTGCCCATTGCATTCACTTTAAAGAGGAAAGAATCGGTCGCTTTGAAGGTCTTCCACAGTTTAAGTGAAATGATCTCAGCGAACAAGATGTGATAGGGGAAGGGTCGTTTGAAGCCGTTTTTATCACAAAAACCAGGAACAAGGACGGAAAGTCAACACAGTGGTTGACAAGAAATCACCCGCTTTTAATAAGGATTCCCCATTTTAAAGATTCCCGCTTTTAAAGATTCCCGCTTTTAAAGATTCCCCATTTTAAAGATTCCCGCTTTTAAAGATTCCCCGTTTTAAAGATTACCGCTTTTAAAGATTCCCCATTTTAAAGATTCCCGCTTTTAAAGATTCCCCATCTTCAAGATTCCCGCTTTTAAAGATTCCCCGTTCCCCGTTCCCCATTCCCCATTCCTCATTTTCCATTCCCATTCCCTGATTCCCCGTTCCCCGTTTTAAAGATAGCAGCTACCAACTCATCGGCGATCCACAGAACTGGTTCAACGCTCAGGCAACATGCGTGAAACTGGGAGCCCAGTTGGTAAAAATTGAGTCATCAATGGTCAACGGCTTCATCAAAGCAACATTCCTTGACACATCTGGTAACTATGACGACGTTTGGATAGGACTCTCTGACCAAGTTAATTTCGGAACCTGGAGGCGGTCCGACGGAGTCTTTTAACTGGTTACCAAAATTGGGGAGCAGACCAACCAAATAACTTCGGCTTCAATCAACATTGTACCGCTATGCTAGTGGGATATTTACTTCTTTACCAATATGATGGCGAATGGAATGATGTGGCATGCGACAGTATTCTTAAGTTTATTTGTATGAAATAGGTCAACAGAAAAAAATTAATGCTTTTATTTTTGTTGTAAGAAACGCAAAGCGTCGTCGTGTAGTTTATCGTTGTAATTTTTTTTCTTTTTTTTTTTCAGTACACCCTTCCTACTAGCCCTTGCATTTCAGTAGGTGATTCACAGCTAAGCACTGAAGGAGGTCTAGATATAGACATATATAGAAAATAAAACAGTGACCTCGGTTCACAAATGCAATTCAGTTATTGTTATTGCTTTTCATTTTTTGTTTTGTTATTTGTTTTTTTCTAAGAGAGAACGTTTTAGGTTTAGCAATATCCATTTAAACGGAATAGTATGATACTCTATTTACAGTGTATATGGAAATCATTTTGCTAGTTATACTAAAGCTTCCTTTCTTTCGGTATGGCACATACATGTTAAATAGCATTTAAAAAAAAAAAATTCGGCGAAAGAGGCTTCCAGAGGCATTGTTTACAAGATCAAATGTAAAGATTGTGACTGTGTTTATGTTGGTCAGTCATCACGCGCGTTAAAAACACGTATGAAAGAACACGCAAAGGCTATAGCAACATTGGACAAAAACTCTTTATTGGCCAAACACCATATGCTCAACGGTCACCAAATAGATTTGGAGAACGTTGAAATTATCGACAGATCATCAGTATGGAAACAAAGACTAATTCTTGAAGCTTGGCATTCCGTGCGAGACAGGAACGCTATAAACGAACACATAGCGCTACCGAACGTGTACAGTGGCATTAAGAATTTTTACACTCATTAAGAATACTCTAGAGACTATTGCTCACTTAGTTTTATCACACATCTATTACATATTCTAGCAGGACGCCGTTTAACATTTGCATTTTCCACTTTTTGCTGAAGAAGGCAACAGTAGTGGTCGAAACGTCCGATAACCATATTTTTAGCCAGTGACAACCATTTTATTCCTTTCCTTTTTTACCAATTTTTAACATGCCTGGCTACACACCGAACATTTTTAACTGCATTAAAACTGTACAGGTGTAAATGTATTTAAGAACAGATCATGTAAATGGCTTAACTTTTGAAAAGAGACATTTACCTTATTATATAAACGAAGTAGAGATGATGTTATTAGAAATTTATAGGGTCAATAAGGTCAATGCTCACATGGATTGCAATAATACAAAAGTAGCATTTTTGTTTCGTTTTTTTTAGAAGTTACCTTTTTCCTAGAAACTTCTACAAATAGTGTACTAAGTAATGTACTCTCAGTAGACTTTAGTAAAAAACAATTTGTAGGTGGGTTAAATAGAATTAGTTTGTTGTCGCTGATACAGCAAGAGAAAACGCAGCTAACTGTACACAGCTTTCAAGGCTAATATACAAATTTAAGCTGCCCCAACACGGCTTTATAGGCTGAGACTACAAATGGCAGGTGTATATAAGAAACTAGCTTTGTTGAGATCGCCATTCCTCAGCTGAATTGATCTAGGCCTCAAGCTAACTTTACTCATTATGCAACTGAGTATTCACGCTACTTTTAGGTTTCAAGCCGAGTTTATTCAGCCTTTTGGCAATTGTACCTAAGATGATGCAATCATGGTTTTCGTTAGTGTAAATAGAGTGCTGCTATCATTGTAATTCGATTTATATCTGGACGATTTACATCTACGATCCACGCGTGTCCTTATTTCCAGTTGTAGCAGACCCGACAGCACTTTGAACCCGGGTCAAGTTCCTCTCTCAAAGCAAGCGAGTTGCTTCGAGCTAATTCCCGAATTTTATATAGTGAAGCGCACAGGTTTCCAGCCAGTTAGGCCCCTCAACGCCCGTTTCCCCTTTTTAGAGTTCATAGCGGGAAAACCCGTTGTCAAAATAAATAGAGAGAGAGAGCAACACAACAATATTCCTATGCCCAGTCTTAAAGATATGTGGTTTCTCCAACCACTGTACATATACGTTCAAAGCAATATTTAACCAACTTTATAAAGCTGGTAAGCTGGTAAGCAGTACGACATATCTAAAAAAAAAAAAAAAAAAAAAGGGAAGAAGAGGTAGCAATTTTCATTAAAAATTGCCCATAATAAAAATTAAAGTCACTTTATCTGTGTATTTAAAAGTGTTAAGATTAGCGAAAAGCCGTTTTGCACACACACAAAAAACAAAACATCCCCATAGGTGCCTAGTGCAGTACAATTAATCTACAGCTACACTCCGTATGCAGGGAGTGCCTATAGGGGTGCCTTTTGTTTCTATACTGAACAGTGCAGCCAAGTGATATACAAACTGAAAGGCAAAAATAATCAAAGAAGAATGAAAGCCGGACTAAAAAGTAAAACTCTGGCAGATGTCTTCCCTGTTTCAAAGCGTAATTCAGAACAGAATAGGCAAGCAATGATAAATCAGGATAACTCAAAGAAAATCACTGAAACAGCATTTGCTTAAACATCAAAAGCCCCATATACTAGTGAATTATTACTAGTAACAGAAATCCGTTCTCTCATTTATAGGGATTGTAAATTAAAAAGTCTCAACAGGCCTTACAATGCCTTAAGGATAAGTTGTTGATATGAATAATAAATCGTTACTTTCATGCAAAAACCGCCTTTCACCCCAGATAAACATACGAATAAAAAATTATGCTCCGAAGTTTTCAAACATTTCGAATTTTAAAAGCAATGTTTAAAACCTCTGGCAGACATCTTATATCAGTATTTTAAAATTAAAAAAAAAAAACATTTTCCAATTTAGGAGTTTATTTTGTTGATTCCGTTGGGTAGCAGCAGTTATTGATAACAAAGGAAACACGATTAAACATTAAAAAGTAATTTCAAAGAGGGAGGCTTCAAGAAAGCCTTTGAGTGATGACAAAAGTTATCTTTGTCTTTCATATCTATGTCTCGTTGGTTTATCAGTTGACCAAGTATGACTGGCTTATTATTGATTTTAAAGTTGCTTTTTCCCTGGACTTTCTCAGCCAAAGGATTTGCAATGGCTCAAGAAGGTAAGCATCATACGTTTTTTAAATATAGTTTTAGTTACTTCACCTGGAAGTAAAGTGAGCGTTATTTCAAAAGAAATTATTGAAAAGTTAAGAGTTAGTTTCGAGGTTTTGTGTAAGGAAAATATAATGCAAGGCAAAAATTAAAATAGTTGTATCGTGAGATAGCATTGTCATCAAGTCTAACATTTAAAACCGCGTCCTATACCTCCTAGCTGTTCCTCAATTCAGCTTAATAGTTAAAAAAAAAAAAAAAAAAATGTTGATAACTTTCTGTGCAACTTTACGTGCCATAATCTAACCATAAATATTGAAGGGGCATCCGATGGCATCGTGTTTAAAGGATGACATATGCTAGAAAGCTAACGCAAAAAGTACAACTTCAGTTTCCGAAAATTTACTCTGTTTCAACGAATTTTTGTTTGATCGCGCCCTATTTATTGATGCGCGAAATAACCTGTTACGAAAGATATTTGTTGTTTTCTGATAATTTTGACACAGAAGGAATCTCTGAGAATCGATAGAAAAAAAATATGTAACGGTACAGTTATTTAGACTATTGAAGCTTTCATCTTGCAGTGCACTATTCGAAAAAGAAAAAGAAATAAAAACTTTGAAGTACGTTTAAATTTGTCTTCGATTTCTTTGTAGCATATGAAAAGGCAGTGGATCTGTATAATTTTTTTTTTTAATTATAACTTTCGGGGATAATAACTAGGCATAAAAACAAACCCTCATGGACAGCTGTCTCAACCTTAATTACAATATCTCCAAGCATCGTGAGGCCTTCTTAATTAAACACACGCTCTTTAATTTCTTCATAAACGAGGCTCCTATTTGTATAGTGTGGTATATTGCCGCATGTTTTTCTAAGCATGCGTGTTAATTGGATTTTTCGATGAATAACCTGTTCTTGTAGAATATTAAATGCTTCGTGCTTTCACAACGGAATGCACCCGGATACCACTGTCTGTTAAAAGAAAGGCGCACCGAGAAAAAAAGCGTTTTTTATGTTGTTTTATTATATTGTAAGGTAGGCTTAAGGTAGATCTGAGCGTTATGGTTGATTCTTTCTTGGAAGGGATTTTGCCAAACAACTCGGTCATTAGTGATGTATTTTGTTTCTGTATGTTGCTAATGCCGCACAATAAATTAGCTCCTAACCTAGCTTGCTCGGGCCGTAATAGGGAATATTGGCCCTTGATAGTTTTTGTGCGGCCATGACTTCGGGCCAATATTCCCCTATCTTTTCCTTTTTGTTGTTAAATGTCACAATCAAATGCGGAAAAAAAAAACGCAGGGTTTTTTTAATATCAAATATAAAACAATTGATTTTGACAAAGAACAAAAACATAAGCTAATAAAGATGGTGAATTTTAAGCTCGGTAATGAAATGTGAAGGTGAATTAATCAACATGACACGAGCTTGGGACAAAGAAAAAATCTGAATCCCCGACAGGAATCGAACCCATGACCTCCCGAACACCAGGTGGGGGCTCTATCCACTGAGCTACGAGAACTCATGGAGGGCAAGGTCATTTAACTGAGTTCATATATGACAGGTGTCCTGCATACTGCTAGGATCACTACTCACGATGAATTCGATAGCGTTGATCCTAGCAGTATGCAGGACACCTGTCATATATGAACTCAGTTAAATGACCTTGCTCTCCATGAGTTCTCGTAGCTCATTGGATAGAGCGCCCGCCCGGTGTTCGGGAGGTCATGGGTTCGATTCCTGTCGGGGACTCAAAATGTTTCTTTGTCCCACGCTCGTGTCATTTTGATTAATTCACCTTCACAACAAAAACATAGTACTAGATAATAGTACAGCATATACAGAATAACAGCAAACATAACTTTCGTTCTTTCACAGATGACTGCCGGGTTTTGAGATTCAAGCCTGCTATGCAGGGATATTTTCTACAAGGTCACGTGTTAAAGACTTTTACGGTGCAGACTGAAAGCACGTGTGAAATAAGGTGCTTTGTGGAACATGGCTGCGTGTCTTATAATGTTGGACCTTCACAGGAGGACGGCATCTACATTTGTGAATTGAGTCATTCTGATCATAAAATGCACCCAGAAGCACTAGCACGTCGAAATGGATTCACCTATCGAGCGACGGAGGTAGTTTTTATTAAAATACACGTATAAAACGCAGGAATTTTGAAAGATCTACGCCACTTGAACAAAACTGTCGAGAATTTTATATTTAATCGGCCAGACAAAAAAAAAAAAAAAAAAAAAAAAATACATCCTGAATAGAATCACAACAAATAAGTGCTTTTTTCTTCCTCAGATGTAACAACACTTCACAGCTTAAGAATTTAAGAAGCAAACCACCAGACGTTCGAGTAACAAACGGACAAAAACTTTGTTCCGAGATTATTTACATCGTTAGTAAACTTCTGTGCGACTGTTTTAAATAATATTATCTCCTCAAAAGAAATCATTTCTAACTACACCAAACCGCGTCGAAAACAATTTTTGTGAAACACTTGTGAAAGACTTGATAGTACTGGTGAAATGAAACTTGGGATAATATTTTACCCGTGTTTACACAATTTCTCTAAACTTAACAATAATGATAATAATAATAATAATAATAATAATAATAATAATAATAATAATAATAATGATAAACTTTATTTAAAACTGAAAGACCGATCAGCGAAGTCTGGGAGGAAGACGCTGGTATAAACCAATGATCAGTATCTATATATTACATCGTAAAAAACAATAATCAATCAAACAATACTAAAAAAATAAAATAATAATCTTAACACTACATTTATGATCAGTCTTGTTTAAATCACTAAAAAAAATTAAAAAGTTTAGTTTTAAAAATTTTCAGACTACTGCAGTTTCGATGGTCGTTTGGGAGGTCATCCATTCCTTGGCAGCAGCGTACATGAATGTGGACTGGCCCATAGCAGTTTTAGTTCTAGGGAGGTGAAGTTCTCTGTTGTCTCTAAAGACCTTACCACGGAGGTCGAATCGTAACACAAAATAAACTTAGAATTTTTTTTCTCGAGTTCTCAGGCAACTATTTGTATTTTTAGCTTTAAAAAAAAATGCAAAAAAGAATTGTAAAATACCTACAAATATTCTGGTGCAAGGTTTTTGTCCACTAAAAACTGAAATTACTCGATTTCCTACCGGATATCGTCATAAAAACTGTGGAATCACTCGTTTACCGAGGGAAAGCTTCAGTTTCCGTATATACAAGAAGGGGGCCAGACGATATTCCCCGTATGATATCGAGAGGCGTATCTTATTTGTTTAAGTAATTGCCGTCTCATTTCCTTTTTATATTATTATTCTTTTAGAACGCCTGTGTAAAAAATCCCTGTTCTCCAAATCTAATCTGTCAGAATGGATTCACCGAGAAAGGATACCGGTGCGTAAGCAAGACTCAAAAACCTCAAGGTAATATGAAGTACTGGCCGAATCTGCTAATGATAGAAGTTGTTCCAATTCATTCTTCAATTTTGATTTTGTCTGTTAATAAAGATCCGAAGGAATACAAAGACAATATTTTGTTCTATTTTTACGGTCCGGTTTTGCGGGCAACATTTTTCTTCAACTTGTCTCGCAACATTGTTGCATTGCAAGTTGAAACACATTGTTGCGCGTATTACCGCGTTTGTGACCAACTTGTCTCGCAGCAAAATACAGTGTTGCAAGTTGAGGCAATATGTTGCGCAAAGTAGACTTTTTTTTTTTTTACATTTTGGCCGCAAAGCCCTATGGAGGAGCTTCAATAAATGCATGAAATATGAATATAAAATTAATAGCAACCAAGGTAATACTGCCTTTTCTTTTGCAGACATGTTGCACCTTTCTTTATGTTTCGACCTAAATCATTTGTCTTTGCTTCACACTTCTCAATATCTAGTGCAACAAAAATAAACAGTAAAAGTAATGAGATAATTCCTTTTAACTAAACAATTAATTATCAAAACTGACCTTAAAGATTTTTTTGAAAAAATATTAAGAAACTTATGTTAAAAAAGACGTCCCAACGTTTAACGAACGTCATTATCAAGTCAAAGAGACAGTTTTATAAATACTAAATAAAACAAGAGTTATTCACAGAAAGATTAAAGTGGTAAAAATGTTCTGAAAAAATTCTCAAATATGAAGCAATCAAGAGTTTGCCAGCGCAACTGGTTTTCTTTGACAAGACTTTTTTCGCCCTGCACTTCCATGAAGTGTTTACCAATCGCCGAGTTCTTGTGTTCATTTATACGTTCGCGAACAAACAATTGACAAGTAAACAATTCATTTTTTTTTTACTCATCTGAGCTGCCGCGACAGAAGACCCAAGTTGAACTGCAGGCCAAACAAAGAAGTACACTACTGGTGAAGTTCAAAACTAGTTCCCTAGGACATTTTTTTAAAAATATGGTCTAAATATTCCAGCGTCGGTATACTTTTATGCAAGAACGACACACTTCGTTGACCTATTTATTTATTTATTTATTTAATTTTTGTTCCCCGGGTATCATCGCCATCCCCTTTCCAAGCCACTCACGATTTCTCTTCTAAACTAATCCAGTTACATACCGGGTTGACATAATTTAACGGTCACAACATTTTTTTTTCTTTTATTCTCGATTGCAAAATCTATTTATATTGCCATGGTTAATCATGGTGATGATGACGAGGATGAGGATGACAATAATGACGATTACGATGTACATTACGTGTGCTCATACATTACAGTAACGCCTTAAATGCATTGCGTTCCCCTCACTGAGTGCAGAATATTGGGTGGGTAAATAAATGTCATTATGTAATTTCTACCGATTTTTTTGTAATATAATTCAAAGCATGAAAGTTTATTCTTGAACTTTTTCACTTCCAGACTTTCCAAGTTCAATTTCAAGTGAGCCAGCAACCTCAGGCAAGTCAGAGAGGGCCACTACACCAAGTGGTAAAATTACTATGACATATTTCTGCAGGTTCCTTGAAGTTGAGGCCGGTTTAATTTGGTGTTACCTCATACAAGTACATGTACATTTTTTTTTTCAAGATTCAAAAACATCACGTTCAAGTTCAAATGCAATCTGAACCAAAAAAAAATGTTTCTTTCACTTATGTACGATGAAAATGACGATAGCGATATCGTGTTGACAATGACAATGACTATAACGATAACGATAATGACGATGACAGTGACGATGCTACATCACAGCTACGCTCTCACCTTAAAAATATTGCGTGCTCCTCACTGAGTGTACAATTTTGATCAATACTTTGCTCTTATATCTCGTTGTATCCTTAGGCGAACCATAACGCGATTGTCAACGATTTTTTAATTGAAAGCATGAAAGTGCATTATTGAACCTCTTTATCTTTAGAATTTTCAGGTTTAATTTCAAGTGAACCGAAAACCTCAAGCCAGCCAGAGAGAGCCACAGGTTTAATTTCAAGTAAACCAAAAACCTCAGGCCAACCAGAGAGAGCCACTACACGAAGTGGTAATGTTATTAAGACATTTTGTTGCAATGTCATTAAAGTTAGGTTAAGGCGTTTCATACACTCTCTACCTAATACCTGTACTGTTTATTTTTCTTCCAGACCCAAAAACATCACGTTCAAGTTCAAATGCAATTTCTACCACACCTTATGGTACGAAGTGTCACTTTTGCTCAAATTATCAAGAATTACATGCTTTTGTACGTCTAACGAGTTGGGGAGGGAAACGGGAGGGAATCGTAGCGGTTTAGTAACTGGAATGACGATGTTTACAGACAGGCGCTCTTGAGCTGTCCGTTTATCAAGTTATAGACGGAGAGATTCGGCTTCCCCACGATTAGCACATTTCTGTTTTTGCAGATTTCCTGTTTTGGTATTTGTAGAATATCTTATATAGCTAAGAAGTGAACGAAATTATTATTTTTTTTTATAACAGTACTATTAGTATTTTTCTGAAACTATTTATAACTTTAATTTACATTTGCCTACTTCTCCATCGCATCAAATGGAAACTTTGAATTAATTCCTCGGTATAAAATTCATGTTTTATATGTTTAGTTTCGGCATTAACAGTAGCGTTACTGTGTGAGGGCAATTTGTCTTTAACATTTTCTTGTTCTCTTTTGTTTTTGTTTTTGTTTTTGTTTTGTTTTTTTGTTTGTTTTTTGTTGTAATTGTTTTTTGTTTGTTTGTTTTTTGTTGTTGTTGTTGTTGTTGTTGTTTTTCTTTTGCTGTTGCATAATCGCCACACTACTTAAGGTATCAGTATAACCCATTTGACCATCCGCGCGCGGTCCGCTCTAGCGTTCGTGGCTTTAACAAAAACCCATATAAACCGTATATTTACTGGAAACTTAATAACTACAGATTATGACCTGACCTGTTTAAAACGGTAAAAATTTACCGTGTTTCGAAAATGTGAATATATTTACAAAGCTTCACGAACCCATAAATCAAGGTATACGCCCGCTAAATTTAGGTCGGAGAAAACGATTAACATGGCATCCGTTTCTTCACACATTGACCTCAAAAACCGTGTCTCAGATTTTTGGCACATGCGTTTGTTATTATTTTACAAGAGGATAAAGTTAGAAAAAGGAAAAAAATAGGACTGCCCGCGAAAAAAAGGCATAAATTTTTAATGAAAAGAGTAATCAGAATTCGCAGACACGGTTTTGTCGGCGTTCGTTCTGACAACATTCTCTCCGAATTTCAGCCAATTTGGTCCAGGGGCTGCCGACCTGGAACTCGAAATGCACGTACAACTCGCCCATTTTTTACTTTCGAGAAACAGAGAAAAAATAAAATTCGGCGGCATCCAAGTGTTATGAGATTATCACACCAAGGGAGACACCGCAGAGGAATCAACTTTCTGTATAACAATAGGACTATGACAGTTAACATGGAACAGGTACAAATTTCCGCGACGGCGCGCGGTAAATTATTCACCAGTGAATAAACCGCTTTTTCATGTGTGAAGCCAGAATTCCAAAGTTAGTAAACGTGAAATTATCTTTTGATTTACTATATTAGTGTTCGAAATTTTACGTATCGGTTGACTAATCTTCAAAATTATGACCATATCACTGTCAACATGCCGTAGGCCCGTAGAAGGTTCCCGAGAAAATGCAAGCGCACAAAGGGAAACGCTGGAGAGGACGCCGTAAACGGGACTACATCGACTGATGTTGATGCAAAGGCAAAGATACTGGAAGAAATGACAATAGCTGGGTAAGAAAAAAAAAAATGTTGCACTGCTGATTCTAATTTTGTACAATCGATCTGCCTGTCAATTTCGTCCACTTCTCTTCGTCAATCTCCTCTGCTTCGACAGTTTCTCGCAACAGTATTTTAGCGCGGCTTGCGCTCATTTCGGCTTGCTCGCTGGCTTCGTGATCGCGATCGTTGTCGCGTTCATCCAGCAATTTTTCTTGATTGTAAAACGAACCCTTTGCCGCTTTCCGCTAATTTAGCGGCCCACTCTTTGCTGAAAGTGTTTTTCGCCTTCTTTGGCCTTCCTTTAGCCGACGGGCAAGATCGCTCTGTCTTCTTCGAAGACATCCGGCACTGATTATGGCGCGCGAATCGCGTGTCAACTCAGCATGATCTTGATGTCATGTGACTTCTTGCCTCGATAATTAATTCATTTGACAGAACTTGTCAACTCTCAGTTAAGTAATTAATATGCAAAACAATCTTTCTCGCGCAATAACTAGCGGCAGATATAAGATTTTTTCGTGGAGTTTTTTTAATCTAAAAGATTACTTTAAGATTTATCCAACCGCTTAAAAAAGTAAAATTATGCAAAATTGCAAATTTTCACCTTACTGATACCTTAAGTTATCTTCCACCTTTTTCCAGGGCCAATGGTAAATTCCACTATAATTATACTTATATACCAAGCTAACATCATATAACTTGATGATGATGATGATGCTTTGCCAGCCCCTCACTGAGTTTAGAATTTTTCCAATACTTTGGTCTTTAATTTTACTTTATCCTTTCAATAGATGCCATAGTGCTTCTCCATTGAAAACATGAGCAATTTTTAAACCTATAAGTATAATTTCAAGCGAATCAAAGAGATCCACTCCGCCAAAAAGTACGTTACGATGCTATACACCTTTTTCCTTTTTTTCCTTTAGCTTTTAAAAAGACTGTGCACACCAGTAGCGATATTTTTCTCTTATTTTTACAAGTCAACAGCAATACGTTCAAGTCCAAATAAAATTTGTGCCAGTTAGCCTTAAGTTGCAAAAAAAAAAAAAAAAAAAAAAAAAAAAAAAAAAAATCACCTATGGGAAATTGGGAAAGCACGGGAAAGGTTGTAGTTGGTTTCCTTAAAAATTCTGCTACGACCAGCCATTATTTTTATTTCTTTTGTATCAAATGTTTAATCAAGTTTAGAATTATGTTCTGTCTTGTGTACGATTTTAATTTTTCTCAGCGAGCTCAACTATTGACGTTAGAATTGGGGAAGGGGGCAAGGGGGGTCTTCAACTCGTTTGAATTGGAGATACAGCGGTGTCAAAGTTGCATGGATAGATAACCGTTGAAAGTTTTGGTGGTTATGACATCAGATTTGACATCTGATGGTGTCGGGTATCCACCAAATTGGAACTTACTTCTTGGAAATCACTACACGTATTTCGGTATTCTTTCAGTGTCACCAAAAACAAGTTTAAATTATCTTGGAAGTGCTGCCACGGCTGATGATAAACTTCTTATTCTTTTTTACTAGCTATCTCTTCTCTTTCCATGCATATTACATCGCCCAAAACTACCTCTAGACAAACAAAAAAGTATATATATTCTCCTTTGAAATTTCATCGATATTATGTTATGCCTTATGACTTTACAAATTGTTTTTTTAATAATAAATACTTTTTGGCACTTAAGTCTAAAAGTTAACTTAAAAGTTCTTTCCACTAACGCAATTACACTCAACTGTGCATAATTGGAGATAATTTTACATGTTCTGTTTTTTCCCACTGTTACCTCGTTGGATTAAAAAACAACAACGCCGACGGCGACAACAAAACGAAAACAATTAATGAAGCAATCTGACAGGTCTAATTAGGCGATATACACCCTGTTGAAAAAGCGTTGTCCGAGAAGAGCAAAAGTCCTTTAAATGTAGATATTACTGGAAGAGTGAATAAACGTGTCTATAACTATCTGAAAATATTTTTCCTAGTGAGACTTTTGCAGCTCTGGTTTCGTATAACGCTTTAGCATGTATACGGTATGTATAAGGTATCGTAGAATACAAGTAATTACAAAATCCACACGATCCCTTTCCCGCCCATCCCCTCCTAAACGAAAATACAGTGGGTCATATTGCTAGTAGTTCACACATTTATCTGGACTAACTTAATTCAACCTGGTGTTTTTTTTGTTTGTTTGTTTGTTTTCCATACCTTTCGACTTCGATTTCAAACAGACCTAAGAGGTCTCCTTCACATGAAAGCAACGTTGCTTCTCTACGATTTTGCTGAAAATGTACGTGTTAATTTGTTTATCTTCAATTTAATGTGTCGTTATTTCTTTTCTGTTATGTTTTTTAGTGTCACCGACGCCGACATTGAGCTTAGTTGAAACCACTGGGTCTGCTGCTACGCCTTATGGTATAAAAGATCACTTTTGTTTTTGGTGTACTAGTATGTACGGTGTAGGCTTGTGTCTATGAAGGTATGAGGTAGTCTGAGGAACCGCGAAGAAATATTACACTGAAGAAATTTTTTGAGGCGTGAAAGACTATCTACGGAGTCGAGGAAATTCTAATGACAAATGCGTTCTGCCTGAGACAATTTCTTGCTATTTTCACTTACATTACAACAACAACAACAACAACAACAACAACGAAAACAATAACAAAACTTGGAGCAGACCATAACTATCTTCTTAGATTTTAAACAAGGAACTTTTCTGCCCAGAAAAAGGCCAAAACAAACAAAAAGTACGCCATTTTCGTAGGCGTTTGTTTTCAATGTCTCAAAAGAAGATTTACTCTACGGGGCTGAAACTTTCAGTAGCGATTCATTTATTCTCTGCAAAAGTTGATCTGTCAATTGTGTGTCCATCATTTTTGACGTTGCCATGGCAACCATCAAATTTCATGTAGGTCTGGCCAAAAATCGACATTTTTTTAGACAAATAAGTATTTTTTATTTCAACTTTCTTCTTTAAATTTTTGAAATTCACAAATGTGTACATTTCATAAGCATTCTGGGTCGATTTTTTTGTTAATGTCCGTTATTTTTTGACCTTTTAAGAAAATATCAAAATTCAACATGGCGAATCCAAAATGGTATCGTTTTCTAATCGATGTAAAGTTATTTCGTTCTGCATTTACAGAACGAAAACCCGAGGGGCCTTTCATCCACCCCTCCCCATCCCATGTACCACGGTTGGGGTATGAGTTAGCTTATACGTCCGAGGTTTAAAAAATTATTTTGTCCATGATTATGTCTTATGCCATTGATGTTATTTCTACCTTTCTCTATTACTCGTTTTTTTATTCTCTTTTTCCATTCAATCGTTCAGTAATTTTTCCTAATCTTTGTTGTTTAATTTTGTTTGTTTCCTGTGTTTGCTACATGCATTGTCAGCAATATCGAGCACAAGTTCCTCTGCAGGTTTCGCAACAGATTCGGGTAAGCTTTTTTTTTTCGTCATACAATATATGATAACGCCAAATTATGTCTATTTTACGTGAGATATTTATTGAAATAAATGCTTAGCTTTTGTAAGTTGATTAAATAATAGCGTTCTTGATGTTGTTGTTTTTGTTGTTTATGGTCTTGCTTTTGTTTTTATCTCTAGCTTTCTTTATTGCTCGTTTTTCAGCTTGGTTTCTTTTTTTTTTTTTCATGCATGCGTTCGTTAATTTTTCCTATTCTTTGTTATTTGGTTTTTGTTTGTTTCCTGTGGTTCGTATTTCTAGTGTGCTGTTTGCTAATTTTATAATTTTTCCTATTCTCTTTTCTTTATTTCTGTTTTTTTTTTTCCCCTGTGTTTGTCATTTCTAGTGTCAGCAATTTCAAGCTCAAGCTCCTCTGCAAGTTATTCAACAGCTTCTGGTAAATTTGACTTTCTTTCATCATATAATGCAGGCTTAAGTTTTTTTTTTTTTTTTTTTTTTCTATCTTTTGCCTACAGGTTAGTGTACGGCCAATGCCGTCGAGCAATTCATTTAATCACCAAGTAGCCTAAGGCAACTACGCAGAAAGCTAACCTTTAAACGTTGCCCCTTTCTAGTTTCTTATTTATCTGACGATTGCTTGATGAATTGATTTTGTTGTTTCTCTCTCTCTCTTTCGTTCTTCTTTTCTTCCTTTCCTTTCCTTTTCATTTTCGTTTGTTCCTTCCTTTATTCTTTTTTTGACTATCTTGCAGTTTCAGTGACATCAAGCTCAAACTATTTTGCAAGTTCCTCTTCGGCTTCTGGTAAATTTTGTTTTTGATTGTGCTTTTTCCATAACTACGTTTATTTCTGTGAATTATCCAGCGTCATTCTAAGGTACGCATAACAGCTGCGTAAGGAACCGAATTACTACGTTTTACACTGGCTTAATTGCTTTGCTCTGCTGTCTGTGTCTTTCTGTTCTTCTTTATTTTGCGTTTTTTTTTTGTATTGTACTGGAACGTATACAAGGAGTTTCATTAGACATTCGTAAAAATTGATTAATGTGACTTTGAGAAACTGTCATTAATTAGTAAAATTCTACGCTGATACAAATGTAACTGCTGCAATCTGATTAGCTAAGATACCGCATACATTTTTAGCCATTAAATTCGAGTGTCCAGAGGTCTTTGATTAGACATTATATTACAGGGCAAAATTGCGATTTCTCTGGTTACAGACCAAACTGATCCACCAATCATCTCGGACGTAACTTTTGGGCCCATGGATGCAAATTTATTTCTTTTCTTTTGTCGGCTTGTCCACAACGGTTGTATGAGCTTCTGGATTCATTTTTCACGTGTTCTGGAATTCAAAGAAGTGTAAATGTGTCGGTATGTTTAACATTTCTTGACTAATTTTGTCTCGTACTATTTTCAGCCCGTAGCTGAAAGCCTGGCTGGTACACATACAACAGTTTTTGCTATAAGATTTCCGATGAACTTACGAGCTTTAACCAGGCCAACTCGAGCTGTATCAACGAGGGAGCTGTATTAATTTTTATTGAAGACTTCGACGAACTATATTTCCTTGATACCATTCTTGCAGCTGATGAAAAAGTGTTCGTGGGTATGACTGACATCGCAGAAGAGGGTCAATGGGTTTGGATGGATGGCAGTACTGTTACACTGGATCCCCTGTGGCACGGTAATTTTCCGACTGGCGGTACAGAGCGCAATTGTGCAGAATACGTACAGAACCATGGCTTCCGCGACAGATCGTGCGATGTAAACAGAAAGTATGTTTGCAAATACTCTTTTCTCGACATGTGAAGCCATCTTCCCTTTGCTAATTGTTCAAAGGTTTTTGTCATATATGTTAGACAGACAGTTTAAAGATCGATATCAGCTTTAACGACATGTAATTATGTGAGCAGGCCTCACAGGTTAAAATCTTATGTGTATCATGTCTACGCACCGTGTTAAAGGCTTCTTTGGCGTGGTTTTACCACATAAACTGCCAGATAAACTCTCAATAACATCTTAGACCTCTTCAGGTCTAACGAATTCCATAAACGAGCCAGCTTGACTCAAATGTAAATATAAATAAGAGTTAGGGGGTTATCCTTGGTATTTCAACTTCCAGAAGAAGGGAAAAAGAAGAAGCGCAAAACCGTGGAAGGGTATATTCAGATCACCATTGTTAGGCGCGATACAGTAAAAACCCTCATAAAAGAGCAAGTGGATTAAGGACACTCAGGCTGAAATTTGGTCAAAAAGTACCATATACATAAGAACACATTCAGCCTGAGAGATGAGAATTGTTCTTATATAAAGAATTTGTTTCCAGTTAGATTAGAATAACCTACTAGGGTACAGTGCTAAGTAGATCAATATCTCTGCTAGACCATTACACACATAGAGTTTCACAGCAGGCATGAGAATTTCTAGCAATTGCTTTTAGACTTGGCTAATTTATGTAACTAAATGACTGTTACCTTCTGTCAATCACATTCTTTATTTGCTGCAGACACAACATGCTGACATGAAATCCATTAATTAATTAAAATGCTGTGCTTGCACATTGATTTCATCTGTTGGTAGTCTATGCAGTTTTTAAGGTTCAGAAACAATTTTAAGAACACCGTAAGAACATCTTCAGGCTGATTTTGCAGAAAACACCCGATATATAAGAACAAATTCAGCCTCAACCCCTAAAACACGTGGTTTTTTTTTTGGTTTTTTTTGCGGGTTTTTCACTGTATCTTCCCGGCCCGGAAAAGGCATTTTGGGAAATAACTAAGGATGTTCCGCGGGGAAAAATCGAAGATTCACTCATCTTTTCTATCTAATTGGTTTAGCATTTTTAAAGGGAGTATTTCGGTTCAATTGAGAATAAATACACCGCAGCTACTGACTCTCTAATTCAAAGAACAACTCCTGGCAAATAATCATTGCGTTTCACCCTGAAACATGACAACTACTTTGCCAGAGCTGATTTCTTTTTCATTACGCACCGCTTCCACAGCACTAAGTACCTGCCGGTCAATTTACTGTTTCCTTGTTCATATATGACTGTCAAATTTCCTCTTCTTTCATTGAATCTGACAAACTGCTTCTTGACTTATTTACTCGTAATTTGCATATATGGGTGGTTGCCATGGTGACTGAAACGCAATCTTTCTGTTCACTTCTCGTAGGTGATTCAAGATTTTCTCGATTTCGATTCGGTTTTTCGGATGCGTTTGCTTATATAACAAGGAAAAAAAAAAGTTTCTTTCTTCATCATATTCCAAACATCATAGTAAATTTATAATGTGTTTGAGTTTTTCTCAACTTTTCTTTACCTTTTATGGGGCAACCTATTTTTTTCTTTTTTTTTTCTGGAAAGTACTTGTAATTCTTGTGCTCTTTCAATTGAGATATGGTAAACTGCAATGGTGTAAATGCTTGGCAAGTTGTGAAATAAAGAAAACGATGTGCTTAATCTGACGTTTTTGTCACGATACCATGTAGAGTTTAATGACCACTGCGAGGTAATATGATTCGCACAGCGAGCTTACAGTGAGCGACTGCATATTGAAATTGTAGAAATTTCTGGAAACTACTGAAAATCAGTCGATTTGCTCAGTAAATGACCTGTTTTACTTGAAATGTTATCTATTCATGGATATTTTTGTAATGCTGGATGGGTTTTCTTTCCCACTCTCCAGTGAGGGCAGGAGACCGCTTAATGCGTTCTCGTGACAGTCACTTGACAAAGCGCATGGTTTGCAGCTCTATAATCTTAGTTACTCGCCATTGTGGTCAATTTAGGGCCTCAAACCTATCTTTTGCTTTTATTTTATTTTATTATTTTTCTTTTCAACTGGCTTTTTTCCCACAGGTTAGGAGTATAAATACCCTTTTTGTATGAACATAGACATTCAAATAAGGGCTAAAATACACACGCACACAAATAATGATTATCAACTACAGGGCTGCAATTTTTCATTATAGGAAATATTTTTTAAACTCTGGGATTCCCATTAGAGACGACTTGAGGCGTCTGAGGCGAAGCCCTTTTTGGAGTACTGCAAGTTAATGAAACACTACTCTATGTAAAACTCTCTCAATCGTACGATGCTTAGTAACTAGCTTTTCTCCTTCAAGTACCGTTCAATGACACTCTACCATGACGGGACGCACGGGGCTTCTACTGTAAGTACCGCAGAGAAATGGTAGGAAATTTTCATAGCATTCCTTGCATACTCTCACTAAGGTTCTTCGTCTTGCGGCCAGGGAGGCCGTCATAATCTGTTTCAGTGACATGTCGATGATATTAAATAAAAAATAAACCAGAAAGGGCCGATGGAATATAAGACAAGCTTTAAAATAAAGTCACGATATTAATACTGCTTTAAAAGTAAATAGTGCCTTCGAGTCATTCCTGATGTTTTCAAATGATCGCGGACTCCGCCGACGCCAACAATCCGGAACATAACACGGTCTTTAAATACCGGATCACGACTAAACACACGTGAAGAAAGACTTTGGCAAGAAAAAAACGTGACCGGACAAAACCGGGGAATGCCGATAAATCAAGTAATCCCACAATGATGAACGAATTACACAACATGAACCTTCATCTGCTTCTCCCCCTGAACCAAGTTCAGATCTACGAACTGAACTTAAAGATACCAAAGTGCCTACGAATGGATGTTGAGCGCGGCGAGCAGACTTAAATGTCATTACAATAAACTCTGAGCTTGCATCGACATGCTTTTCCGGGCGTAAAGGAGCGTTTGATTAATCAATCTAACACAGATCTTAAAGAATAAAAACCCAACTGATCTGCAATACTTGTCTGAGTATGTCGTTGGCAGTGGGAGTCACGTGCATATGATCATGCTCGGCAACTGAAGTTATTGTGTAGAAAATATCGCACAATTACACAACCGAGGGCAAAAAGAAAAAAAAAAAAAAAAAAAAGAAAGAAGGCGCGGGGAGAAACTCAGTACATGGAGCTAAGCTACATTGTCGGTGCAGTTAGGTGACCATGCACGGCTACCAATTGATTGGCCAATCGCTTGGCCAATGGCTCGTACACGCAACCAATCGTAAAAGTCCGTAAGTAACGACCTCCGAAAGAAGTGAGCCCACCCCTCATCCCCTGAAAATAGAGGAACAAAGGTTCAAAAGTGTAATAATTTTCCCAATTAATAGCCTGAATAACGTACGATAAACTGATGACGATTCAACTACGGAAGGTACAGCTTATTCCAGGAGGCGTCATGAAGCACCCTGGTAAAACAAACCCCGCCAAATTTTCATCAAGCAACAAGAAGGTACTAACAGGACCTTTTCCTCAAATTGAAATTACTAAAATTGACAACTTTGCATCATTTTTTAACAGGAGCGCAAAAAAAAGCGTTTAATCATATTGAAATTAAAAACTTGACCAGGGCAGTTAGATATTTCTAAAGCAGACTAACGTAGCAGTGCATCATGAACGGTAAAAGTAGTTTAAGGTATCTTACATCACGGTTTCAATATAAGGCGCCCACCCATGTGCCAGCAACATATCCACTTTTTTTTTTCTTTTAAGTTCTCGCGCGTTTAGAGATGCGCCACACTCACGTTTTAGGTGCAGGGATCTCAACCATTCTTACCTAACTATTTAAAGATGCTACTTTTAGCCCTACTCCAATTCTACACACGTGTACTTCACTTGTGGAAGTCTTTCGATTTCGACAGTGCTTGGGTAAGATATTCTCCCCATATCAACTTTCTTTTCTCTCGTAAGTTCTCGCGCGTTTAGAGATGCGCCACACTCGCGTTTTAAGTGCGGGAACCCCAACCAATGCATACCTAACTATTTAAAGATGCTACTTTTAGCCCTCTCCCAAATCTGCGCACGTGTATTTCACTGTGGAAGTCTTTCGATTTGGACAGTGCTTGGGTAGGAGATTCCCCCATATCAACTTTCTTTTCTCTCGTAGGTTCTCGCGCTTTTAGAGATGCGCCAAACTCACGTTTTAGGTGCGGGGATCCCAACCAATGCTTACCTATCCTTTTAAAGATGCTACTTTTAGCCCTCCCCCAGATCTAAACACGTGTATTTCACTTATGGAAGTCTATCGATTTGGACAGTGCTTAGGTTGGAGATTCACGCCCAAATCCAGTTTCTTTTCTCTCCTATGTTCTCGCGCGTTTGGAGATGCGCCACACTCGCGTTGTAGGTGCAGGGATCCCAGCCAATCTTACGTAACTTTTTAAAGATGTTACTTGTAGCCCAAAACCCAATTCTACACACGTGTATTTCACTTGTGAGAGTCTTTCTATTTCGACAATGCTTTGATAAGAGATTCTCCCCATATCAACTTTCTTTTCTCTCGTAAGTTCTCGCGCGTTTAGAGATGCGCCGCACTCACGTTTTAGATGCTACTTTTGGCCCTTTCTCAAATCTACACACGTGTATTTCACTTTTGGAAGTCTCTCGCTTTGGACAATGCTTGGGTTAAAGATTCTCGCCTATTTATATCTTTTTTTCACGCTTTTTTTTTTAATGTTTTCGCGCGTTTAACGATGCGGCACAGTCGCTCTTTTTGTGTGGGGATCCCAAACTATGCTTACGGGTCGGTTTAAAAAGGCTAGTTTTGGCCCTCCCCCAAATCTGCACAAGTGTATTTTACTTGTGAAAGTGTATCGATTTGGACAGTGCTTGGGTTGGATATTCTTTGCCATGTCAATTTCTTTTCTCGCGCGACTTCTGGCGCGTTTAGAGATGCGTCACATTCGCGTTTCAGGTGCTGGGATCCCAACCAATGCTTACCTAACTTTTAAAGATGCTACTTGTAGCCCTCCCCTCACACGTGTATTTCACTAGTGGAAGTCTATCGATTTTTGGACAGTGCTTAGGTTCAAGATTCTCGCCCATATGAACTTTCTTTTCTTTCGTAAGTTCTTGCGCGTTTATAGATGCCCCACACTCGCGTTTTAGGTGCGGGCTTCCCAATTAGTGCTTTCCTAACTTTTTAAAGATGCAACTTTTAGCTTCCACCCCCCTCCCCCCCCCCCCCCCCAAATCTACACACGCGTACGTGCATTTAACTTGTGGAAGTCTATCGATTTGGACAGTGCTTGGGTTGGAGATTCTCGCCCTTATCAACTTTCTTTTCTCTAGAAAGTTCTCGCGCGCTTAGAGATGCTCTCCACTCACGGTTTTGTTTCAGGATCTTAAACTATGTTTACTAGATTTTTTTTAAAGATGCTAGATTTGGCCCTTCCTCAAACCTACACGCATGTATTTTACTTGTGAAAGTCTGTCGCTTTGAACAATGCCTGGGTTAAAGATTCTCGCCCATTTATATCTTTGTTTTTTTCGCTCGCGTGTTTTTTCGAAATAGTTTAGAGTCCCTGGGATTCGGAAATATCACTCAAGTTCCTGGACATCGACCTAAAGTTGGTCAAAATCACCCTGCGCGTAGCCTAGTCTCCGCGATTTTCTAGCCACTAAGTGAGTTAAGGAGGGGCTATGTTTCGGCCAGACTGCTCATAACCAAGCGTTCAATGATTTTTCCTCTGTCCCTTTTCCTGAAAACCAGAGTTTTTTCATATTAGTTTAGAGTCCCTGAGACTCGGAAATATTGCCCAAGTTCCTGAAAATCGACCCAAAGTAGGTCAAAATCACGCGGCGCTTTGAGCGGTCTCGGCGACTTTCTAGTCACTAAGTCATAGCTATATTTCGGCCAGACTGCTCATAACCAAGCGTTCAAAAATTTTTCCTTTGTCCATTTCACTAAAACCCAAAGTCTTCTCGAATTAGTTTAGAGTCCCTGGGACTCGGAAATATCGCCCAAATTCCTGAAATCGACCCAAAGTTGGTCAAAATTACGCTTCGCGTAGCACAGTCTCGGCGACTTTGTAGTTACTAAGTGGCTACATTTCGGCCAGATTGCTCATAACCAAGCGTTCAAAAATTTTTCCTCTGTCCATTTTACTGTAAACCAAAGTATTCTTGAATTAGTTTAGAGTCCCTTGGACTCAAAAATATTACCCAGGATCCTGGAAATCGACCTTAACTTGGTTAAAATCACACTGCACGTAGCCCGGTCTCGGCAACTTTTTAGACATTAAGTGAGTTAAAGAGAGTCTATATTTCGCCAGACTGCTCATAAACAAACGTTCAAAAATTTTTCTTCTTAACATTTAACTGAAAATCAAAGTGTTCTTAAGTTAGTTTAGACTCCTTGGGACTCGGAAATATCGCCTACGTTCCTGGAAATCGACCTAAAGTTGGCCAGAATCACGCTGCGTGTAGCCCGGTCTCGGTGACTTTCTAGTCACTAAGTGAGTTAAAGAGGGGCTATATTTCGGCCAAATTGCTCATAACCAAGCGTTCAAGAATTTTTCCCCTGTCCATTTAACTAAAAACCAACGTCTTCTCGAATTACTTTAAAGTCCCTGGAACTCGGAAATATCGCATAAGTTCCTAGAAATCGACCCAAAGTTGGTCAAAATGACGCTGCGCGTAGCCCGGTCTCGGCGATTTCCTTGTCACTAACTAGCTATATTTTTGCCGGATCGTTCATAACCAAGCGTTTAAAAATTTTACCTGTGTCCATTTCACTGGAAAACAACGTTTTCTCGAAATAGTTTAGAGTCCCTGGGACTCGGAAATATCCCCCAAAATCCTGGAAATCGACGCAAAGTTGGTTAAAATCACGCTGCACGTAGCCCGGTCTCGGCGACTTTCTAGACACTAAGTAGCTTTATTTCGGCCAGACTGCTCATAACCAAGCGATCAACAGTTTCTTTCCGCTGTCAAATTCACTTAAAAGCAAAGTCTTCTCGAATTCGTTTAGAGTCCCTGGGACTCGGAAATATCGCCTAAGTTCCCGGAAATGAACCCAAAGTTGGTCAAAATCACGCTGCGCGGAGCCGGGTCTCGGCGACTTTAAGCACTGTCCAAATCGATAGACTTCCACAAGTGAAATACACGTATGTACATTTGAAGGAGGGCTAAAAGTAGCATCTTTAAAAAAAAGTTAGGTAAAAATTGATTGGGATCCCCGCACCTAAAACACGAGTGTGGCGCATCTCTAAACGCGCGAGTACTTACGAGAGAAAAGAAAGTGGATTTGGGCGTGAATCCCCAACCTAAGCACTGTCCAAATCGATAGACTTCCACAAGTGAAATACGTTTCTGTAGATTTGAAGGAGAGCCAAAACTAGCATTTTTAAAGAGCGCTGTAAGCATAGTTTGAGATCCCCAAACCAGAAACGCGAGTTTGCCGTATTGTTAAACGCGCGAAAAGACGTGAGTGAAAAAGAGATATAAATGGGCGAGAATCTTTAACCCAGGCATTGTCCAAAGCGACATACATCCACAAGTAAAATACACGAGTGTATATTTGAGAAAGGGCCAAATCTAGTATCTTTAAAAAGTCCAGTAAACATAGTTTAAGATTCCGGTACCGAAACCGCCAGTGAGGTGCATCTCCAAACGCGCGAGAACTTACTAGCGAAAAGAACGTTGATATAGGCGAGAATCTCTTACCCATGTACTATCCAAATCAATAGACTTCCACAAGTGAAACACACGTGTTTAGATTTGCGGGAGTGCTAAAAGTAGCATCTTCGAAAAGGTAGGTAGACATTGGTTTGGATTCCTGCACCTAAAACGCGAGTGTGGCGCATCTCTAAACGCGCGAGAACTTAGAAGAGAAAAGAAAGTTGTTATGGGCGACAATCTTTAATCCAAACACTGAGCAAATCGATAGTTTTCCACAAGTGAAATACACGTATGTAGATTTGGGGGAGGGCTAAAAGTAGCATCTTCAAAAAGTCCAGTAAGGATAATTTGAGATGCCGACACCGAAATCGCGAGTGTGGCGCATCTTTAAACGCTCGAAAACACGCGAGAGGAAAAAATATAAATGGGCGAGAATCTGCAACCCAAGCATTCTACAAAGCGACAGACTACCACAAGTGAAATACACGTGCGTAGATTCGAGAAAGGGCCAACTCTAGCATCTTCAAAAAGTCCGGTAAGCATAGTTTGAGATGCCAACACCAAAACCGTGAGTGTGGCGAATCTTTTAGAGCGCGAGAACTTACTAGAGAAAAGAAAGCTAATATGGGTGAGAATTTCTCACCCAAGCACTGTCGAAATCGATAGACTTTCACAAGTGAAATACACGTGTGTAGATTCAGGGGAGGGCTAAAACTAGCATCTTTAAAAAGTTAGGTAAGCATTGGTCGGGATTTCCGCAACTAAAAGGCGAGTGTGGTGCATCTAGAAACACGCGAGAACTTAAAAGAGAAAAGAAAGGTGATAAGGGCAAGAATCTCTCACCCAAGCACTGTCCAAATCGATGGACTTCAACAAGTGAAATACACGTTTGTAGATTTTTGGGAGTGCTAAAAGTAGCATCACCAAAAAGTTAGGTGAGCATTGGTTGAGATATCCTTACCTAGAGCGCGAGTGTGTCGCATCTCTAAACGCGCGAGAACTTACGAGGGAAAACAAAGTTGATATGGCCGGGAATCTCCAATCCGAACACTTTCCAAATCGATAGTTTTCCACAAGTGAAATACACGTGTGTAGATTTGAGAAACGCTCAAATCTAGAATCTTAAAAAAGTCGAGTAAGCATAATTAGAGATATATGCCGACACCGACATCGCGAGTGTGCCGCATTTCTAAACTTGCAAAAACAAGGAAGAGAAATATATATAAATGGGCGAGAATATCCAACCCAAGCATTGTGCAAAGCCACAGACTACTACAAGTAAAATACACGTGTGTAGATTTCAGAAAGGGCTAAATCTAGCATCTTAAAAAAATCCAGTAAGCACAGTTTAAAATCCCGACTCCAAAACCGCGAGTGGGGCGCATCTCTTAACGCGCGAGAACTGTCTAGAAAAACGAAAGTTGATATGGGCGAGAATCTCTGACCTAAACACTGTCCAAATCGATAGACTTCCGCAAGTGAAATACACGGGTGTGGATTCTGGGGAGGGCTTAAGGTTGCATTGTTAAAAAGTTAGGTGAGCATTGGTTGGGATTCACGCACTTAAAACGCGAGTGTGGCGCATCTCTAAACGCGCAAGAACTTACAACAGAAAAGAAAGTTGATAGCGGCGACAATCTCTCACCCAAGCACTGTCCAAATCGATAGTCTTCCAGAAGTGAAATACACTTGTGTTCATTTGGGGGAGGGCTAAAAGTAGCATCTTTAAAAAGTTAGGTAAGCATTGGTTGGGATCCCCGCACCTAAAATGCGAGTGTGACACATCTCTAAATGCGCGAGAACGTACGAGAGAAAAGAAAGTTGATATGGGGAGAATCTCTTACCCAAGCATTGTCGAAATCGAAAGACTTCCACAAGTTTAATACACGTGTGTAGATTTGGGGGAGGGCTAAAAGTAGTATCTTTAAAAAGTTACGTGAGCATTAGGTGGGATCCCTGCACCTAAAACGCGAGTGTGGCGCATCTCTAAACGCGCGAGAACTTACGAGAAAAAAAGGAAGTGGATATGAGCGAGAATCTCTCACCCCATGAGGGAACGCAAATGACTTCTACTGTAAGTATCCCTTTCTGGCTTTAACTATTTTTACCGTTCATGATGCACTGCTACGTTAGTCTTCTCTAGAAATATTTAACTGCTCTGGTCAAGTTTTTTATTTCAATATGATTGAACGTTTCTTTTTTTTTTTATGCGCTCCTGTTAAAAAATGATGCAAAGTTGTCAATTTTAGTAATATCAATTTGAGGAAAAGGTCCTGTTAGTACCTTCTTGTTGCTTGATGAAAATTTTGCGGGGTTTGTTTTACCAGGGCGCTTCATGACGCCTCCTGGAATAGGCTATACCTTCCGTAGTTGAATCGTCATCAGTTTATCGTACGTTATTCAGGCTATTAATTGGAAAAATAATTATACTTTTGAACCTTAGTTCCTCTATTTTCAGGGGATGAGGGGTGGGCTCACTTCTTTCGGAGGTCGTTACTTACGGACTTTTACGATTGGTTGCGTTTACTAGCCATTGGCCAGGCGATTGGCCAAGCCATTGGTAGCCGTGCATGTTCACCTTAAGCACTGATAATCTATCTTAGCTCCATGTACTAAGTTTCTCCTCGCGCTTTTTTTTTTTTTTTTTTTTTTTTGCCCTCGGCTATGTAATTGTGCACGTGGCTCCCACTGCCAACGACATACTCAGACAAGTATTACAGATCATCTGGGTTTTTATTCCTTAAGATCTGTGTTAGATTGATTAGAATCAAACGCTCCTCTACGCCCGGACAAGCATGTCGAGGCAAGCTCAGAGTTTAATGTGATGGCTTTTATTGGGTAAACGAGACATTTACGTCTTCTCGCCGCGTTCAACGTCCATTCGTAGGCGCTTTGGTATCTTTGAGTTCAGTTCGTAGATCTGAGCTTGGTTCAGGGGGAGAAACAGAGCAAGGTTCATGTTGTGTAATTCGTTCATCATTGCTGGATTACTTGATTTATCGTTTTTTTTTTTTTTGTTTGTTTTTTTTTTTCCTACCTAAGTCTTTCTCCACGTTTGTTTAGACGTGATCCAATATATAACGACCTTGTTTTGTTCCAGATTATTGGCGTCGGTGGAGTCCGCCATCATTTGAAAACAGTGGGAATGACTCGAACGCACTATTTACTTTTAAAGCGCTATTAATATCGTGACTTCATTTTAAAGCTTGTCTCATATTCCATCGGCTCTTTCTGGTTTATTTTTTTATTTAATATCATCGACATGTCACTGAAACAGATTATGACGCCTTCCCTGGCCGGAAGACAAAGAACCTTAGTGAGAGTATGTAAGGAATGCTAGAAAAATTTCCTACCATTTCTCTGCGGTACTTACAGTAGAAGCGCCGTGCGTACCGTCATGAGTGTAAGGAATTTCATTCGGCTCATAAACATATCCGTCGTTTGTTCTGCCTTCGCGTGGACACTACTCAGGACTCTGTCAAGTTCCTCCGACGCCATTATTTCAGTGGTAAAGCCAGCTTCTAAAAATGTTCAGCCACTGTTTTGTGGAGCGGAAGGCATTTTTATTGACAACCACAGACAAGAACTCTTGCATCTCATGCCCCCCCCCCCCCCCCAAAAAAAAAGACAGGACAACTATAAACATCTATGTCGCGAGTTGGCCCTGGATTTGATGGAGTGTGGTTTTCGTTTGTTTCTCTTTTGCTGAACTCGGGATCACACGGAACTTGAGTAGATGTTGAAGAAAAATCGCCAAAATAATCGTCATAAAGAACGCTTTAAGTCGGCAAGACACCTAAAAGCTGGTGTTACGCCCGAAGGACCTCGTCACCGTCATTTAGAAAGTGTGGGTAGTTAAATTCGTCCTTTTTATTTATTATTCTATTATTTAAGACATCGAAATCTGATTGAGTGTTTTGTTTTAGTATTCCATTTTCAGCGTTGGCCAGAAAAAATGCAATTTAGAGCACAAAGATAGTGCGATTCGTGAATAAATTGCATTGATTACAGCCAATCGGATTTCAAAGATAACCAGTGAATGTAATAGATAAGATAAACATCGCTAAACCTAGGTTTCCCTTGTCTTGGGAAATTTGATGGCGAATGGCCAGAATAATGATAATCATTGAAAACCATAATATACAATTGTACTAAGCGTAAAATGTCGTCTTTTTCATTTTTTAATCTGATTGTAAATATTTAACAGAAAGTAAACACGAATCTTCTCTACCGTTATTAAATTCAATCCAAAAGTAAACCGACGAGCTGATAACGACAGCCGAAGCGTGACAACAGATAAACAGCACGGCTATATTAACAGTCACAACGATGCTACAAATTATTGGAATTAAAGAAGGAGATATATTGTACACCATCACGCTACAGAAAAGGCGTCAAGTTCTGCTAGAGCTTCGACAAGAAACAAAACTTTAATAAGCCTACAGGTGCAAGTGCCTTAGGTTTACCAAGATTTAGAGAAATAACTTCCCTGAGCTTTCTGAAAGTCTTGGGTCCAGACGCACTGGACTGGCAAAATTTGTTAAGCCCTTCCAAAAATCTCGACAAAATTTGTCTCTGCCAATTTTTTAATTTGTCAAGCGTGGACGCACTGAATCACAGCAGAATGTTTGTTAACCACAAGTGTCAATCACATGGAAATTAACACCATACTTTGCCGCTTGTTTCTTTGGACCTTTGCCCCTTTTTCTGCTCTCGTCTGCTCTTGAATCCTCAGCTTGGCTGCTTTCAATTTGACTACATGTAGTCGTGAAACTTGCACTTGTACTTGTACTCGGCTGACTCGGGTGGACATACGGATGTACAAATTGAGCAGAGCTTGGTCCTGGAGATGCAGCTGGAACGTTAACGTAGACTTGGGAACCGTAATAGTTGCACTATGCGAACGGATCGTCATGGAGCATACCGAGGTACGAATCTTCCATGTTTATCGTTTGATTGCCGCGCAAATATAAATTTAATTTTGGCGAGCTTCGGACTGAAATACTCCGACTAAAATAGAGATCAAATTTTCTTGATTGACATTTTCCTTCAAATCATGGCGTGTAAATTGACAAATCTGTCAGATTTCACGCCTGACAAAAATTTGTCCTGCTCCGAGGCGTCTTTGAAATTTGGTAAGCCTTGACAAAATTTGGTAGATCTAAAAATCCCCGGGCGCACTTGTCTCAGGGAATTGATGACAGATTTTTCCGCAAAATAAACAAAAATTTGCCCAGTGCGTCCGGGCCCTATATTAGTTCTCACAGGAAACTGGAGGTTTGCGTAAAGTAAACACAGTGTAACTGCTTATGATCAAGTTTTAATCTGTGCATAGAATTTTCTAATAAGTAATGTGCGTGTAATGTAATGATTCTCTTAGTCAGTCCTAAATGAAACAAAACAAAACAAAACAAAACAAAACAAAAACAAAAACAAAAAAATGGCCACTTTCTAGAATTTTCTCGCCCTTAATTATTAAATTTATTTCTATAAATTATGTAATTGAAATACATTAAAATATAAATTATGAGAATTGAGGCCTAAAAAAAAAAAAAAAAAAAAAAAAATAATAATAATAATAATAATAATAGTAATAATAATAGCAAATCGTTACACCAACATGCAAATTTTTATGTGACCATTATAGTAAATCTAAGCCCTACGGCCTCCTCTGTCGCACTAGAATAAAACGCCTTTTTTTCATTCGTTAACAACGTTGGTCTATCTATAGTCGATGATATATTAATATATATTTTTTGTGATATATTTTTCAGTTGCGTTAATCTTGTTGTGAGTCTGCATCCTTTGTCGTGTAAATTATGCCAACCGGGAAAACAAGTTATTAAAAATTGATTTAGCCGAGCTTAGCGACAAAATTGAAAGTAGAAACCGACCGGAGCGGAAATTTACCGGAGCGGAATTAAACAAGTTCTTATGGTGTCGGCGATGCGTTCACCGTACCGTTCAAGACAAATTGAGAATCGCCCAAACAACGCTCCCGATCGTATCTCGATTATTGCAATAACTGTTCTGCTATTTAACATCTTTAAAAATGTGGAAGGAGGTAAGTTAGTTCTGTTAATTTCTTGGCTTATCGACGCCATTATCGTCTAGTGTTTTGTTTCAATGAACGGTTTATAAATAATTAAGATGAACCTCCTTTGCACAGTGCTAAATTTAAATACCAAGCTGTGAAATTAACAAGACCGGGTCCAAAGTAAGCAGAACCAAATATGTTTCTAGTTGAAATGGACTTAGTTAATTCAGACGGGAAAGGTTTTGAGGAGGAGCGGCAAAGTTCTTTGTTGCATGTTTTAATTCACGTTTTTGGCCTTCATCGTGCACAAAGACACTAGTTGTTTACTGAGGAACTTTCCCTGCCAATAGAGATGTCTCGGTTAGGTAAATCACGCATAGTGCATGAGCGCAAAACAAGCAGGTTGTCATACATCACTAATTTAAGCAATTTTACTTTGTGTTTGCAGCTTTTAAAACTGACCTTTACACTACATAATTATTCTGGCACAAGCATACATCAGTATTCCTTCTCCAAAAACCTTTAAGCGAACTTTCAGTTTTCCTTTCAGTAGAAAGAGAAAAACTGATTATCTGAAAAATAAGGGCGCCTTATTTACACAAAGACCACAGTGGGAAGTTAACATTCACTCGAAAGTCGAACGTTTTTACTCGATCCTCGACTTTAACTGGAGTATCGCGTTTCGAGTCGAAATTTTCGATTCTCAGAAGACTCATTCGATGTTCAACTCAATTTGTTCGAGTTTTGAGTGAAAAAGAAAGTTCTGAAGTAAGAGCTTATCACGTAACTATTGCTCGTTGCTATTGTTATGTATTTAAAAAAAATACATAGTTTTTTTTCAAGTCGTTTTTCGCTTGTCTCGCAACTCGGAACACAAAACATGATTTTTGAAAGCATCGAGGATCGAGGATCGTTTTTTAAGTCGACACTGTCAAGCTTATACGGTTAGAACATCGACCATGCAACTGTGTTTAAGAGTAGGGAACTAGCCACAGTTTCTGCTATTTTCAATAAGGATAATAGCGACCCAGGCATCCATCGACCGTTTTCTCTCCGTCCAATCCCTTGTCATAATTCATTCCACCATTACTGTTAACAGCCTGACGATAAGTAATTTAATAACCTCGGAATGGCTCGAAGCACGCAGACTTGTAGTATCAAGTTTTGTTTCAAAATCTGTGCACAGTTATATTGCCTCCAGTGGGGTCGTCCTCTGAAATTCATTAGAGGACGTTCCCATATTACCTACTTCATAATACATATGCTGATGATCTACTGCAGTGGGAAACATGAACTAAATATGTTAATTTAACAAAACGCACACGATATACTCATGTTATTACAAATTCTTATTAAACATATAGAATAGCAATACAAAACACGTAAATTTTGATTGACGAGATCGTATTTTTTTATGACTATTATTCTCTTTCTGACCGTCTATTTACTGTCGGCCTAAAGTCCATTTCTTTATAATATTTACAATGCTGACATTAGTTGACATGTTTTATAGCACAAAGTTAAGGCAAGTTCCTTTCTTTCTATACGGGCCTGTTGAAAATGCGCAAAAATATTATATAAATTCCATCGGCCATCTTGGCTGATTGAGCGGTATTTCGAACTTTCCTTGGTTGTACAAAAATGTGAATTCGCTGTATGTTTCTGAAAATAGTTCACCCAAAGGGTCTTTTTGCCGCAATAGAAGAAAATTCGAATTTTCCGAGCAGTTGTCTGACTCTCCATATTTGGAAGCAGTGGCTCTTTAGCTTTAATGTTTTAATATCGACCAGTATGGTATAAAAGTATTTAGTTAAATGTAGATCTTTCCCTTTTATTGTCGTTTGAATTATTGAATATTTGACTTACAGTACAAGTGAATTTCTTACAAATGGAGGAAGCACATTGAGACAGCTAATAAAAGACGTACAAACACTATTATTTTTAACTTAACGAAAACAATTATGTCATGATGTTGATCATCTTGAAAACAATCTAGCTAGCTAATTTAAAGCAGAGTTAAACTAAAGAGACGGGAATCAAAGAACCATTGTTGCGATGTGATAATGGAATCCTGAGATCGTCGGCGGTGAACTACAAGACTTCACTACAAGTTGCCCGCCGTCTTTCAAGTTGGTCGGTTTTGACTCTCAGGGAGATAAGCTTAAGTTTTATGTCTTTCTTAGATGACTGTCGCGTTATCCAATTCCAAGGGGAAATTCAAAACATGATTCTTACCAATCATGTCGTCCAAAGTTACCGAGTGGCTAACCAGGAAATATGCAAGATACAATGCTACATGGAGACAAAATGTGTGTCTTACAACTACGGCCGTCTGGAGGATGGATCATTCTTGTGTGAAATAAATGACAAGCATCATTTACAAGTCCCTTTGAATGAGTTTATGGCAAGAGATGGCTTTATTTTCAACCCAATTTTGGTGAGTGGAGGTACACTTCATTGGTACTGCGCCTCCAAAACTTATTAACAAATCTTGTAGATAGGACTGTATGAATAAAAAGGCGCATTGAAGACCATGCTTTCTTAAAAAAAAATGCTATTTTAATTCGATCTTTGCTTTTAGCTATCAGCAGTAACAGAAGCCACGTTAGTGAATTTAAGATCAAGAAAACGTACTCATTATTTTCCTAAGCTGAACTTTTTGCTGCTGATGTCGTTCTTTGAGGTAAAATAGGCCTTAACAAAGTTTACAACGAAATATAGAACTAGCACGAGCTATTTACGTAATGGTGGTGCGAGAAAGGTAATTTACATCTTGATGATCAAAGTAACCAAGTTGTTTTCTTTTCTTTTCGTCGAGGAATTTTCTAAAAATAAAAAATAATAAAAAAAAGAAACGCAGTTTCCTTTTTATATCCAGTTTGGGAGAAACCCGTAAAAGCTTGCCTGTCGGCACGTGTTTCCTTTGCATGTGCTATCGGGAAGTGAAAAAGATATTTGAAAAGTTAATCGGGCCTTGTATCTTCGAGACAGCTGACAATTGTTTTTGATTTTGGAATATTTTTTTGAAATAGTTTTGCATACCATGGATGTTTATTAACATAAAAGATATCTCAATAAATTACAGACTTATTGCCAAAGTAACCCATGTGAATCAAATGCTACGTGTGAAGAAGGTTTTGGTGCCGAAGGATACCGTTGCGTTTGTCCAGAGGGATATTATGGAGATAATTGTCAACTGGGTAAGGAAAAATTGATCATTATACGCATTACTGGCATTTACGCTACGTGCTATAATTTGCAATCCGCTCTTGTTCATACACCTGGCATATTTGAATAATGTTGGACCTTTTCTTATAATGCATTGTCTCACTTTTCATTAAAATCGATGAAAATCGAAGTTCTTCGTTTGAAACGTCTTTTTAGTGATTTTAACGTTTGTCTCAATGCCTTTTAAGCCTGCGTTCGCAAACCCATTTTTACATATTATCATGAATGCTGGCTGCACTTTGAGTATTTTTCCTACAAACCGGTCTTTTTTTAGTTGTTTTCCAGTGTTCACAGTCATGGTCCACTTTTAACAGATCATGCTACAAACTTTTCATAGAAGCAAAAAACTGGACCGACGCCGAAACGATTTGCAACACTAACAATGCCCAGTTGGTGAACATCGGATCCGCTGACGAAAACAATTTCATTAAAAGGGAGTTTTTAACAGGCAGGAGGATTACTGGATTGGACTAACAGATTCTGAAAGTGAAGGAACCTGGAAGTGGACTAAAGGAGCTACATTGACTGGGTACAACAACTGGTCAAATAATCAGCCAAATGATTATAAAGGACAGGATTGTGGAGCAATATTGAGTGGAAATCAGAATACTGGAAAATGGCATGACGTTTCATGTTCTGGAAAGAAACGGTTTATTTGCGAATTAATTTAGTGCGACAAAACGGGAAACCCTAAAGATTTTCCTATTTCTAGCTACTATCTTAGCACTGTAAGCTCGATAAACATCAATACATTATGCAATTAGCCAGAAGCAAGAACTTGAGAAGGAGGAAAAATATATTTTAGATTGGAAATCGGTCTGAATGAATTACTCAACTTGAAATAAAACCAATGATGCTTTCTTGCAGTTTTATTCTTCAAAGTCGGACAGTATTGTCGGCTTAAAATAACAGAAATAAGCGGCCTAGACTAAAAGATTGCTCGAGGTCGACGATTGATTCGGAAAAAAAAATGATGACAGGGGTTGTCAGCAAATACAACGATGAGTATCATGGCGGTCATCATGATGAAGTCGACATTTGATGATGAAGCTGATGATGTCGCTGACAACATGACGATGGCGATTTTCAGGACAACGCCCATAATCATGTTGATAATGACAACGATATAATTACAATGAGGGCGATGACAATTGTAACGGGGTTTCAATAGGGCTACCCGTTAGCAATAAAACGGGCAAAAACTTTAGCCGCCATGAGAAGTTATTTGAAGTTTTAACCGTTGGTCCGGCGAATCCATAACTCAAATATCGTAGTTATGGCTGTCGGAATCAAAAGATCTATAGAATACCGTGCTATTTTTAGTCGATCTTTGCTTTCAACTTGTACTATCGGCAACAACACAAGCAACGTTAGTGTATTTAAGATCATTAAAAACGTACTCAATAGTTTCTTAGGTGAACTTTTTGCAGTCGGTTTCAATTTTTCAGATAGAATAGGCCTCGAAAAAAGATGAAAAAGAAGACAACTTCTGGCGGCAAGGGAGAAGAAAAGGCGAAATATTTGTAACTTCTATTTGACTTCATTTGTTATAATGGAGCAACCAGTAAGGGATGTGATCTACGAGAAGAACAGAAGAGGCTACCACAACCGGTACAAAACTTGCATTTAAGAAAAAGCGGATTGGTCAAAAATCGTGTTTCTGTAATTTGGTAGAAATACAGAGCTAGCATAAGCTGTTGAGGTACTGGTGGCGGAAACAAAGCTACGTTACATTTTGATGGTCAAAGTAACCAAAAGAAAAAACATGTTCTCCGTTTTTCTATCGAGTTGTAGAAACAAGCGCGAAAGTTTGGGAGAACTCGAAAAAGCTGTGGAAACACTCACCCGTCGGCCAGTGTTTCCTTTGCATGCGCAATCCGGTAGCGAGAAAAGCATTCTCTTTTCGAGACAACTAACGCTGTTTTTGTTTTTGCATTTCTACCATGGATGTTTATTGGATTATTAAAATAAAAATTATCAAAAAAAAAAAAAAAAATACAGACAAGCACAAGCGCAAGTACAAGCTCAAGCGCAAGCGCAAGAGCAAGCACAAGCGCAAGAGCAAGCACAAGCGCAAGCAATAGGGATAACCCAAGTAAAAACGAAATTCGACGCAGACACAAGCACGAGCAATATCATCCGAACCTTCCGCCGTTTAGGCGCTAGGTAGTCTGGTTCCAGTCTTTTCATTCGCCAAAGTTAACCACGTGTGTTAAATATCCTTGTGCTTGTGTTATACCTGAGCGGTATTTCGTTTTCACTTGTTGCAGCACAAACGCGAGCATCAGCGCAAGCACAAGAAAATGGAAAACTTTGATCTTTGTGCTTGTGCTTGCGCTTGTGCTTATGCCTGCGTCAAGGCCGTTTTCACGGTGATTAAAGAATTATTGTGTTTGCGCTTGTGCTTGGGTCGCTGGTGAAACCAGGCTTTAACAGAACGAAAATTCACCCTCTCTCCTCCCCGCTTGTGCCACGGTGGGGGTATTAGTTAGCTTGTACCTCTAAGGGATAAGATTGACTTTGTGTCATGATAGTGTAAGTCGTTAAGCGTTCAATTTGTGAACAAGAAGAAGAAGTGAACAACTGCTGCACTTTCTACACGTGAAGCTGAGTATCTGACATTAGTGATTGCTACACAAGAATGTAAATTTCTACGGCAAATTTTGGGTGATTATATGTGCCGTCCTTGCAATATTGTTTTTTTTAGTTAGACAAACAGAGAGTTATTGCATTAGCTAATAACAGGAGCTCATCACCCGGAGACCCCTACGTATTATAACCTAGAGTCAACCCTTTCCCGCATCATTCTATTTTTAGAACTGTAATTAGCACAGGGGCCTCTTAGCTTTCCACGAAATATCTTGCAATAGGCTCCTACAAACAGCGGTCACAACATATCGATGTCAAATATGTAAATGCTTCTCTTAGTGTAAATAGAGATAAACTGGATAGATTGCTAGGTTTACTTAACGTTGTAAACCCCAAGTTGTGTGTGAGTGGGGGTGTAAACCGGAAGTGTTTGTTTGTAAACCAGAAGTGTTTTATGTTATCCGTAGGTATATATCCGTAAGTTCAACACAAGATTGATTATATGCATTGCTCAATATCATTATGTTATCCCACAAGTCCACGTTAGGTGTAGATGATTCGTTGTATACCAATAAAACTAAGTTCCAGTTGAGGTTTCTAATGTTTATTCACCGACGGACATTGCAATGCTTGCAACACCGTAGTGCACTGTACCATATTTAATTAGTCAAGATATGTAATGTATATGTAGTCATTTATACTTAAGAAATTTTGCGAGACTTGAATACATTTCCATTCAGTTTTTCAAGGCATTACCAGTGATGGTTAACCTTTGCTCCAAATGACGTCAAATGACGTCATTTGACCCGCAATCTTGAATCCGTCATCTTGGATTTCACAATTTTCCTAAAAAGTCAAGAAATAACGGAAAGTAATACAAAATCAAGCCAAAATGCTCATGAAATGTAAAACTTCATAAATTTCTGCACTTCGATGAAGAAAACTAGAAAAAAGAAAAGAAAAAAGAAAAAAAAAACAGAATTATTTCAAAAAATCTGATTTTTGGCCAGACCTGCATGAAATTTTATGGTTGCCATGGCAACGTCAAAAATGATGGACACACAATTCATCTATCAAAATTTCCGCAGAAAATGAATAAACAACTACTGAAAGGTTAAAGTAAATTGTCCTTTTAAACCTTTGGAAAAACCTCATGTGGGGGTGGCATCCACCCTCCCCCCACCCGCTCCCCCACCCCCACCTTATACGTCGAAGGGTTAAACTATATATACAGTAATGTTTACAAATCCTTCTCCGAAGCTTCCGAGAAACGTTCAAACATCGCCATTTTGAAAACGACGAACGGCTTCATGTTGACGAAAAAACTCGATTTTTACCGATTCACTTGCGGAAGTGGGTTTACCAGGGTTATACTGTCAGAACTGTCAGTTGCACATGGACATACACTCATACGATATCGTTTCTCATTTTCCATGTCTTTGTTGTTGAATAAATATTCGCATGCAAAATCGTGTTTCGCGTGGAAGTACAATTTCACCAAAATAAGGATACCTTACTGGAAAATAAGATAATTGAAGAGCTGTATACGAGTTTAAAATCGCAAAGAAATATATTTTGTCGTATCTGGGCAGTCAAGAGAAAAAAAAGAGCGTCCATGCTTTGGGTAAATGGACCAATAGTTACTCTGGAGAATCTTTGGTTAAAAAAAATGAACTTTGTCGGGCTGATATTTGAGAAATAGAAAAGATGTTCCGTGCTTCCACCGAGTTATAGAAACGCGAGTGGAAGTTTGGGGGAACGGGAAACGCTGTGGGAAACACGATTTTGAACCAATAATCAGCGCGTGTGTTTTTTGAGGGGTTATTTTCTCATCACATTCCATGCAATATATATATATATATATATTTTTTTTTTTTTTTTTTTTTTTTTTTTTTTTGGTATACCGGCGGAATTGTGGTAATACAAGTGATGTTCATTTAACTAATATCTGTCGAGTGGCAAGTTTATTTGGTTTTGCATTGCTGTGCTGCAGTAATAATCATTCGTTAACAAAACGTCAAAAGTTTAATGCTTCTTCCTACTCACAATATCGGCCGCAGAAGCTTCGGCCGTGCATTAGCAAAATGACACTTCCCCTGCGACTATTTAATGTTAGGTCTGTTTCGTCGTTACCTGATTATCAAATTGCAAACCTAAACCGACTTGAGCACTGTCACCTAGGTGCTATCAAGCCTCGGCTTGGAATTTTTTCAAATTTTATCGTCAGACAGCTGCGAGGCATAAACAACATAATGTTTCAAAAATCGTGCCCCAAGGTATAAATATTCAAAGTGCAGCAAATAATCAACTGGTCCATTTGCCGTGCAAACAAAATAATATAAAATATGTATGGGCCGCACGCTATGTAGTTCGTATAAGTTAAGGCTGGAAAGTATTTGACAGGTTTATTAAAAGGAAAGAAGATCGTGCTGTTACGGTTTTCTTTTCTCGATTTTCTTCCATGGCGTTTACGTTTCTTTTCTTTTTCCTTTTTTTTTTTTTTTTTGTTCACTTATTTTTGTTTTGCCAGTGGGATATTCATTTATTTCACAATAACTGGAACCGCATAATCCCCAACTAATCTTGGCTTGTCAGTGAATAATTGGAGAGTGCTTAAACTTATTTATACATACAATTGTTGTGATATTGTTCATTCTGCCAAAGAGCGAAGTTGTTCCTAGAGTGCTGTAATTATATTCATTTCCAGGCGTATACAGAAAGAATACCACGCAAACGATAAATATTAGCAAACACTAGCAGAAAAGAGAAAGATGCCCGATAATTCTTTGCGTATTAGGAGAAAGGAGAATCGTGCGAAAAGACTTATCATGGTCATTTCAACGTGTGCTGTGTTAATTAATCTTGCTACTTTTGGGAAAGGAGGTAAGCTAAAGATATTTTTAATGATTGTTTTTGTTCGGGAGTATATGACCAGTAACTATAAACTATAAACTATAAACTCCATAACTTTCATCTCGAAATTAGTCACTATAGTGAAAATTCAGCCACACCGCAACGAAAAAATTGATAGTATCCCGATCTTTTTACTGCAATGTTTAAAACTTCCTTTGGAAGGATATCTTAAAATAACGCCTAACTTTGCTACAGAATCACTTGAGATAAACATTAACAAAAAAGTACAATTAAAAGAATGGTTTGGAAAAAAAAATGGAAGACCAGGACATGAAGCCTACGAAGACAAAATACTGGCGTATTTTTTGGCTTCACTTTTTTAAATTATTTTTATAACCATCTTTTTTTGAGTGGGGGTGGGGGATTCATGTGACAGCTCATTTAAGAACTACCAATATATACCGGATATTGTGTGCGTCCATTTGTTGATTTCGCCTAGCCATGGATCATGTCATGTCATGGATGAAGTCTAATTTCTTAAGTTTCAAAATGGCGGAGGATAGCGAAATATCGAGTAAATAACAGGTTATACAAAAACTGTCAACACTGAATTGAACTGGATTGAAAAAAAAAAAAAAAAAAAAAAAAAAAAACTACTTGAGATTTACATCAACCCAATATTTGCACAATTCGTTTCTCCGTAGATGACTGCCGAAGTATTCAGTTCACACAGCCTTTAGAGAATATTGCTCTTGACAATCATGTCATTCGAAGGGACCAAGTAAGCGACGAGGATTTGTGCCAACTAAACTGTTATCTGGAACCAAACTGTGTGTCCTACAACTTCGGCCCGTCGGGCGATGGAGCATTCGTGTGCGAATTAAGTGACCGTAGCCATCAAGGAGTGTCTTCAAGTGATCTAAGGACTAGGGATGGGTTTACATACACTACAATAACGGTAAGTGAAGTAAGTAAATGGACTGTTAATCCGAATCACTTCCCTCGAATCTCCAGTCGTATGCTTGCGTGCGCAGCCCTTGTACTATGCTGTTAAGCGACAGGCCATGCAAAAGCACCCAAGCCACGGCTGGTGCAAAGGAGAGAGCTCTCGCCTGCCGTCAATGTGACCCGCCTTCGAATTCCGGGGCCAGAGTCTTACTTGGGTCGGCAACAGCCTTTCCCGTGAACTCCGATCTACAGTTTCTTAACGCGAATTGTCCTGCACGTTTTAGCTCGTTTTCTTCCCTCAGAAGAAATCAAGTCTTCCCAAATTTTTGTTCGATCTGGAAACCACTACTGTACTAATTTTCCAGCGAAAGTATATGAGCTGTCCTATCTAGTTGACTCACGTCCTCGAATTTCAGAATGCCTGTCTGAAAAGCCCATGCACCAGCAATGCGACATGCCAAGCAGGATTTGGCGATAGCGGTTACCGATGTGTTTGTCCACAGGGATATCATGGGGATCAATGTGAACTGGGTAAGGAAGAGTAAAACAGTTTTGGAAATCCCTTGTTTTTGCTGTTCGGTGTTGACTTGAAATAAACTGTAGAGAGCCTCAAAAGGCACAGTAGCACGTGAATAAATGAATGAATGAATGAATACCTTTGTTTAAGTGTCAAACTAAAATAACAGTGAATAACCACTAAATGGGGACACTATAGCTAAATTAAATTAATTACGTTATTTCCGACCCTATTCGCATTCGCGAACAGACATATTTCAGACAATTTTAACGTCCTAGCTAATCTGCAGTGATGTTCTTGTGTGTTTTTTTTAAAGTAGCATTTCATTTGTTATCTGTTTCTATCGTTTTTTGTGTGTGTTACTTCGATGCAGCTCTGACCCAGTGTCTGCCTTCGTGGAAAGCTTTTGAAGGATCATGCTACAAACTTTTTACAGACGTAAAAGACCAGGAAAGTTCTAAAAAAGTCTGCAACGGCAGTGGTGCCCATTTGGTGACGATTGAGTCCGCTGGAAAACAGAGTTTCATTTATGAAGAGTTTTTGGCAGGCACTGAATCAAAAGATTATTGGATTGGACTAACAGACGCTGACGTTGAAAACGAATGGAAGTGGTGTGACGGAGGGAAGCTGACCGTGTACACCAACTGGGCGACTGGTCAACCAAATAATCATAATAACAATCAGGATTGCGTCGCAATAAGAAAAGGACATTTTTTCGATATAGATTATGATGGAGAGTGGCACGACGATTCATGTACTGACAAAAAAGGGTTTATTTGCGAGATGTAATCTGGTGACAGAAAACAGGGAACTTTAAGAGTGGCTCTGGTTGTGGGTGCAGTAATTGCAGGTATCTGTTAAATTTTTGGCGATTTCTCAGCCATCAGTCACAACTACATACCATGTCTTGAATAATCAGTAAATGTTGAAAATCTCAGTTCTCAAGTAGTTTAAAACGCATTATTTATCAACGCAAATTAAAATTTTGAAAATCTCTCAACAGTCATTTCAAGCCATGCATATTCACTCTTAAAAGTACTAACAGCTTTGGTTTCATTTTTAACTTGTAACTGTAACTGTTCAACTGAGTAGGTAGCAAGTGACCAAACATTAAGTAAACCAATTGTGTGAACACAGAAAACAAAACAAACAAACAAACAAACAAAAAAAAAACAACAAACACAGTTAAGTGTGCAAATAACGTCTTTTCCCTGTAAAATTTGCCAAATCAAATAAAGATACCCTCTGGAAAAAACAAACAAACAAACAAACATAAACAAACAAAAATCCTAGGCTGATTGAGACCAAAATTCGAAAATCAAAGCGACAGTCACTGTGAGACGATATTTAGGCAAGTAGTTGGGCGATTCCTTCCCAGTTGGCTGTAAATTTTGGTCGTCTTGCCGCTGCTTCAGTTGCTAACATGACAGCATTAGATGTGGATGGCTATTAAAAGAACCCATATTCTGCCGAAGGCCAAAAGAGATGCAAGATTAATCAGTCATACGATTTATTGCTTTGTCTAATCCACTACAAATAAAAAAACAAAAACAAAAACAAAAAACAAAAAAAAAACAATCTTCTACACTCGAAAAAGTACACTTTTACGAGGCACGTGTTTATTTCCGCCATATTGGTTTTCGTCAAGTCGAAGTGTTTCACTTTTATCGCTCAGCTATAAAACATGAATAATCCATTGGTTTGCGTTCAAAAATCTAACAAGCACCTTGCAAGTGGGTATAAAAACCTATTGCTTGCCATTAAACTTGAGGCAGTATAATTTTCAAAGGCAAAAAACCTTGCCGTAAATCCCTTACCGCTGGGAGCCCTTCCTGACGTTGAATTGGGAATTGCAAACTGCAAAAGCGACGGTTAGACCGTGGTCACGTGAAATGAGGACAAATTGCTTTTTCCATCGCTTACATTATTTATTTACAAAAATATTAAGTGCCTTTCCGTTAAGTGACAAATATCTAGAAATCTCTGCAATTGCCCTGCAGAAAGTTGAGAGAACAGGTTTTAAGATTCAAACTCAGCCTATTTAATCAATAATTTGTTTTTCAGTTACTGTTCTTCCCCGGAACCAATTACAAGCGCTTTCAGTGTTACGTGCCTAGCAACTATCTCTCGAAATGCCATCTTTCGACATGCTATGTAACCTGGCCTACGTCAAAATGTAAACACAAGTGGCTTCTTTACGGTCGACCTCGACTTTTAGTCATGAAAGATGGATTTATTTGACATCAAGATAGGGCTAAGAGCATCAAGAAAACATTCTGTGAGTGATAAATCGACTGCTTTGAATGTTAACATCTTTCGAATATTAACTGAGTGGTAGCGGCCCAATTCTACCGGAAGTCACTATTGAGAGCCGATCGAGTACACTAAAATCGTTTGAATTATCCCGCAAATCGGGAGTCCGCAATCCTCTTCATTCATTTGAGGTCAGTAATTATCATATACTTGTCATATGCTCCGCTAATAACCGGAAAAATTGCTAGTTTCACAGGTAAACCGTATTTCAGCCGTTTACATAGCATGTCGAAAGATGGAAGTCGAGAGACAGTCGAAAGATATCGCCTGTGGATGTAACACTGAAAGCGGGTGTAATATGAACTGTCCAGTCACTAAGTTAAACCATCGAAGGAGGTGTTGCACTTGTCAATAATAGGAGCCGACAGAGATCTCTTCAAGCTTATCTTGAGTGACCTTCCATGAACACATTCTGAAACCAGGGATAGATCACAGGATGTTGCTCTTGTCAACAAGCAGGCAGCAGGTTTGCCGACATTTTGTAGCTTTAGGGCATCTTCCGCTTCATCAATACGATGTTTCCGTCTGACATAAAGCACTGCGCCATCGACCGCAACGGTTGCTCGAGATTTCCGAATTCGCAACAGTTGTATCACAGCGTTCCTAAAACGGCGATCTCTATAACAGTAAAGAATCGGATTTGCAGCGGAGTATAACATGAGCGGGGCTTCCAGTAACCGGAAATCTAAAAATGAGTTGATGGACGGGGAAACTTCGCCCAGGATATAGAAAATGATTGCTGGAGACATCGAGAGAATAACTTCCGCGGTCAGTAGGGCAGTCGTTTTTGAAACTTTCGATTCGAGTTTAGCTTTCACTAAAATTGAGACTTGATTGATTTCGCATATTCTATGTTTCCGTATACCGAGGTACACTTTGACATAAAAATATACCATACTTACAATGGCAACCGTTCCACATGCAACCCAAACGATATACAGGGTTTCTGCTATCTGAATATTTGCCCCAAACCCTGCTGTAATCGAAACTGGGAGTACGGTAAACACAGATGCCAACCAAGCGATTATCGCAAGATTCGTGAAGCGATTTCTTGTCAAGATAACCTTGTAGTCCACCCATTTTACTATGGCCACGTACCTCTCCCAAGCAATCGCAGTCAAATGATATAGGGAAGAGAAGGCAACACAATACGTCATGTATAAATTAAGAAAGTCTAATAAGCAAATATGTTGAAACCAAAGCTGGCGGAGAACTAATACATCGACGGTGGCACGTAACGGCATGTTTATAACGCCCATAAGAAGGCTCACGACGGCCACGCTGGTTAGCAAAATGTTCGAGTTTCTTCGAAGTTCTTTCCTTTTCTTCAAAGCAGCAATGACCAATGTGTTTAAGAGAATTGTAAGTGGAGAAGCAATGTATAACATGAAGACTAAAATCCACCAGGGCGTAGTGTTATTCAAGTGCCAAGTGAAGTCTGGTGCGTATAAGCAATAAAACACTGACCTGATGTTAGAGGAAGAATTTGTGTTTCTCTGCGTGCTATAAGTAAAGTCCACGTTGAATTCTACAATGTAAAATTACAACGCCAGGTTACAGGGAAGCTTAAGTTGATTGGAACTTTAGTTGGCTTGGATCGGTTACTCCTTTACCACACAATGCTACATAATGTAAAGTTGCCCGACTGTTGTTACTTTAATTCTACCAATTTTTTACCAGGATTACCTGCTCCATTATCAGATGCCGTAATGTGCACGAAGCTGTTCCAGCTAATTGGGTATTTTTTCTTTTTCTACTTGAAAATATCAACAAAATCATATATATATATATATTTTTTTTTAAATAAAGAAAAGATGAACTGCAGACGTTAAGATCGGAGAAAACCAGCTATCAACTTCGTTCGATCTCAATATCAACAGGCAAATGTTTTCAAAAGAGCAAGTGATGCCCAAGAGTAGAAACAATCTTGCCGGGAATTTTCCGTCGACGATTTTACCGCTGCAAACCATTGAAAAAGTAAATTGAAAGCAAATCACTAAAGTACCAGAAACAAAGGCTGGGTGTAATTGCACTCTTACAATATCTTGTGCATCGAAATAACAAGTTTTCTACGTTTGCATATATTTCACATTCTTTACAGTTAAATTTATTTGGAGTCACAGTTTTTGAATTCAAATAATTTGAGCTGTTTGTATCAGCGCTTGTATTTTTTGTGTCACTGGGACGAATAAACGTAATAATATAAGTGTAAGCTTTCCAAAGAAACGCTAAACAGCTCTAATTGCTGCATAATTATTTACATGACACACCTGCAACTTGTATTACGCGTGTTAAATAAAAAGAAAATAATTCAGTCGACAAATTTTCAGATTTCTCAATATGGAAGTAGCGCAAAATTTTGATTTAATGGCTCCTAAAAATTTCAAGAACTGAGTATTTACATTGTGTCGGGTTTCGTACTCCTGTAGAGAGAAATAAACTTCCTCTTCGTATCAAATGGTTCAAAGGCAACACTTTTATTGTTGTTTTTCAAAAGAACCGACGCGAAGTTTATACATATCGGCACCTGCGTCCATCGCTCAATAGATATTGAGACTACACAAATAAGTACTATAGACATAAGTTTACTATCGTCCAAAATAAACTGTACATTTCACTCTTCCCTAAAACAACGACAGCTTAACTCAATCCCTGTAACTAAAATTTTATGTGCAGTTTCAAGGCTTTTTGAGCCATAGAACGGCAACGATGAAACATATAAATACCTAAATAACGAAATAAAAGATATGCAATAGAAACATTTAAAAATTAGAAATTCTTTCATCTGTGCGTGGAAAGAAAATTGAACAGGCCGGTACAGATCGATTTATCGGGAAATTGAAACAGCCTCTGGATGTGTGGCCGAATCTGATTAAAAAAGCAAGAAAGTCATCATATACATTGTAATATTGCGCCGCTTTCAAGCCCAGATCTTTAGCAAAGAAACAATTAGTTTTATTCCTAGCAAAGTTTTAGGGGATTTCAAGGCGAATAAAGTAAGGTAAACATCGCCAATTACCGAAAAACTTCAAAGAGGCGAGCAAGTTATTGTCAACAACAGCGTGAAGACTCGTGTCAATCGGTCAGATTTTTTTGAGAAACTCGGCTTTCAAGCCCAGATCTTTAGCAAAGAAACATTTTTTTTTATTCCTTGCAAAGTTTTAGGGGATTTCAAGGCGAATAAAGTAAGGTAAACATCGCCAATTACTGAAAAACTTCAAAGAGGCCAGCGAGTTATTATGTGACAACAACAGCGTGAAGACTGGTGTCATCAGTCAGCTATTTTTGAGAAGCTCGGCTTTCAAGACCAGATCTTTAGCAAAGAAACAATTCTTTTTATTCCTTGCAAAGTTTTAGGCGATTTCAAGGCGAATAGAGTAAGGGAAACATCGCCAATTACTGAAAAATTTCGAAGAGGCGAACGAGTTATTGTGTGACAACAATCTTCGAAGTTTTTGTCACAGAATAATTCGCTCGCGTGAAGATAAGAGTGTTATTCCGTGGATAATTATTCTCCGGAACTTCTTCTGTGATATCCTTTACGTAAAGAAATCACACCAAAACCATGCTATACATCTAAAATCTCATTTAGACTATCAGATAGTCTAAATCTGTGCTATTTGGAATGTATGTTTATGTGGTACGAACATGTACGAACGTGTATGTAGGTGGTACGAAAATGGGTGGTACGAAAAGACGTTGGTACGAAAAACCCGGATACATGTAATGGCCTATGGTAAAAATCGGATGCAAATATCCATTACAAGCCCAACGCTTGAAATAGCCAGCTTGAAATACGCGATATCGGAAACAATAGAATAAAGAATAACTTTCGAGGCCTTTGTTTCTTAGCCCCGCCTTGACAAATTAATGAGCTAAGGCAGTATTCCCTTCGGAGGAAAGCGTACGTGATCTTTGACCAATCAGAGCGTCCCTGTTTACGCTTCGCTGCTAATATTACAGACCTATAATTTTTATTCGACTGCAAGTAAATGTCCCGAGAACAATAGGCATTCTACGCGATGATTTCTAAATGGTTATCAAAGAAGTCGATCCGTAGTCTGGGCTTGCGACTAACCGTGCTAAAATTTGATAATAGAAATACAAAATGATTCGAGGAGTATAGTTGTCAGAAAAATCACTTCTTATATTGGACAATTGAAAAACTTTCCATTTCATTTCCTTTCAACTTTACACGTGAATAACAAAGATTCCATGTGTGCCATGTAAATAATTGGCTGTAATTAGAGCTCCGTAGCTTTTCTTTGAAAAACTTAAACGTAATAACGTTTAGTCGTCCCATGGGATTGAGGCTGACAGCTCAAAATAATTTTAATTCAAAAAAACTTTGATTCCAGATTAATTGAACTAGAATAAATGAGTGAATAAATAAACGCAGAAATGCAGACGAAAACTTGTGATGATAGCGGAGCTCCTGCGGCCAAAAGAGCCGCTAGGTGGAGCACCATAACTATAGGAACAGAACCACACGCAAACAAAGAAAAAGAAAACCATGCAACTATTTTTTCTTGTTCACTGATGGCAAGCGGCATGGATTGACGGCGCGTGCGTCCTACGACGAAAAACAACGACGACGTCGCACAACGTGGCGGCCACTCTCCAGCTAATAGGTCGACCAAGACGTGTAGCCTTGTTAATTTTACAAAGAAGACAAAGAATACATAAACCTTATAAACGCATTTTACGCAAGAATTTCGGATAAATATAAAGAAGTAAAAAGTAAACGCTGGAAAATGATTAAAATGGAAATTTGTTCTAAAGATATCTAACACTTCAAAGACAGACGATTAAAATGACAAAGATGTGCGATCGATATGTAAATCGAAAAAAAAAATAATGTATAGATTTAGCCAGGCCTAAAACCGGAGCTCCAGGGCTGGGTTGTTTAAAGCCCGATTAAGCAAGCGAGAATTTTGATTTGAGTTTTGTAACTTTGCGGTGAGGTTCTCTGCATATTGTTTAGCCTTCTGTTTAAAGTTTAAGTACAGTGAGACCTGCATTTAGCAGACACCCTTGGGACGCTCACTGGTGTCCGCTTTATAAAGGGTGTCCGCTCTAAAAAGGTTCCAATATGCATCAATCTGGAATAACCTACTTTTAGGTGTCGCCTATTAGCGGTGAGGATTCTCCACTGCTAGATGTAATTGACACGATAATAATACTCATAGTCATAGTCATTATTATCATTATTATTACTTTGCTATTGAAATGACATCGCTGAACAATGTTTAAGGAGTCTGAACTAAGCTTGTAGAAGCAAAAAGCCCTGTAAGTGTCCGCTTCTTGCAGATTTTGTGCAACAAAATGGCTTAATATTGGTGCCCGCGTCTGCTTAAAAGATGTGTCCGCTGAATACAGGTTTATTTTACAGTAAATGTGGGAAAGAAATTTTGGGACTCTAGCTAGTGCCCGCTTAAGGTTACAGTATACCTTCGGGTCGGCAATTTTCTTCAAATTTGGATTTTTGAGTCAAAATAGTGGTCGAAGAATAATCTTTTATTTCTGGAAAAAAAATTGAAAAAGGCTAAATATTGGCGGAGAAATGGCGGTTTTACGTTTTCACCGGAAGTAAAAGTTTACTTCTTGATTGACAGCCCTATGGCGCGTACGCAATCAACCGAGACGATTTTCGCGGGAATTACCTATATGGATGTCACGAATTGACTGCTCAGTTGATCAGCATTGTTGTTCTGACTACCCAGCATTTTTGGTATTAGGCGTGTCTCTATTATGTTATAAGTAAATATAGACCACGTTTAAACCATGGACCAGTTCGAAAAAGCGAAAACAGCGAAGAACGAATGAAAATACATCAACGAGTGAAGAAGCGAAAGTTCGCCACGCGGATGAAGCTATAGTTATCGTATAAGGCGGGCAAATATTCGTGGTAAGAGAAAAGAAAGGTTCTGTAAAAATTTCGGAACTTGACAGCAATAACAGGGATGCTGACAGAGACTCTCCTGATGAGTCCGATATCGACGAATCGTCGGACTCATTGAGACCATTTGAAATATTATCCATGCACAGTTGCCCACACACAGTTGCTCTCCGCGCTTTCTTGTGTTTGTTTCCTTCGCTCAGCCACTCTAGCGTTCGTATCCGTTTTCAGTCTTCCCCATTTTGCCAGACCAGCTTCAAGAAAAACTGAGCTACAGAAAAATTATCTCTCTGCCTTCGGTTCCTTGAGCGCATTGCGAAACACAAGAGTTTTTTAGAGATACGCGCGTAAATTTCACCGGGAGGTTAACGGTAGTAAACTTTCCCTGCCCTGATTGGCTTAGTTATCTGAGAACCCAGTTGAAGGCGTTTGTGGGCGGAGTTTGTTTGCGAAGCAGAAAATTTTTCTTAGCGCTGTTTTCTCGAATAAATTTTTTCACTTGAAGCAGACACTTTAAAGAGTTATAACTCAAAGGGAATTTGTTCAATTGCTCTTTAATTTGGACAGTGGCTAGTTTAACATATAAACTACAAAAGCGTGTCTGGGAATTGTTAATTTCGAAATACTTTTTCTTCGAGAGCGATTTTTGTACAATCACTCCACATTTTTAAAATCCTATTTCGAAAATGTTCTGTAACTTTTTACTGCAATTGAATATGCCAAAACGCAGACACGTTTTTTAAGCGCTTTGGGCCCTGAAACCGAGGAAAAAATTAAATTGGCGAAAAACGAAATTCGCTTTGACTTGTAGCTTTCGAAAGCTGATTCGGGCGCTCGCATTTAGTGGTCGTGAAAAATTCGACAATTCATTTTCTTTCAAAATTCTTGGTATAGTTTGATAGCCAGCTCCATAAGCTTTAATTTGATATCGGGGTTTAGGTATCTACAGCTTAAACTACACGCGCTACATCGCTTGCGCGCGAGACACCCCTGAAGGTATACAGTAACCTTAATAGAAGATGTCCGCTTAATGTGGGGTCCGATTAATGTAGGTTTCACTATGATCTCAAACTACACGAAACAAAAGCAGTGAAAAACATTTTTATACAAGAAAAATATGTACTTCGGTATACTTTTAATCCTGGGTTAGCTTTAACCAGCTTCCGAACTACCTTAACCCTGATTACAAGTTATCTTGAGCCCGCGATTAATCAAAAAACAGCACCTGGTCAAAAAAAAAAAAAACCAACAACAACAAGAAAAAAACAAGACCTCGATGAACTTGAGTCGGGGATATGATCACGTGATAATGGTCAGCAATATGGGATATTAGCTTCGCTGATGGCCTTGAGCCTGCTGTCTAATAAATTTATTGTTTGCACGTATTTTATATTACGATAATTAAGTGTGATCAGTTACAAATTCTCATTTGCCTGATGTCCACTACTTTTTCCGATAAAAGTGCTTTGTAGACCATCCTTATTTTTACGAATAGTATATGATCACGACTCACGATGAAACACCAAAAACCTCGTGCTGGGCAAATGACACAGCTATCAGCAGCCCTAAGTATGGCAGTGTAATCCTGGCGAGACTCTTGATAACACCGGTGGAGGATATAGACCCTTCTCATAAATGACTGCCAATTATAAATTATTTTGTAAGTATTAAAATTAGCCTGACCAACCTCGTTTCTGAGTTGATAATTCAAATGAATTTTTACTCCTAAACGAGTTTAGTGAGGCTAATTTAAATGCAAACAAAATAATTTTAAATTGGCAGCCATTTATGATCTCTAATTCCTACCTAGCAAGTACATCGAGATTCATGATTATTACCATTCTATATATATTTTTTTATTTGAGTATTTATTTTATTTATTTATTTCGTTTGTTTGTTTGTTTGTTTTTTTTTTGACAGTATGGTTGAATTCTCTGATCATACACCTACATGTAAAAAGACAGTTCAGTGTAAAGTAGAACGTCCACACCTGTTAGAGGGTCATTGGAATAGAACAGCTCCCTGGTGTAAGCTTTCTGTAGCATGAGGTACATAATTACGTACATGTACCTACAGAAGGTGTTTTGAGCTTTCTGAATGATCTTGCAGTACCCATCGATACTGCTAGGAAGTAAGAGAGGCACTGTAGAATAAAATGTAAGGTTCAAACATAATGGACCCAGCCAGCCTTGCACCTGTACATCACACTCTGGAATCCAGTGTTTTCACAATACCTTTGACAATTAAATGTATTTAATGTATAATTTTCTTGGAAAAATCACCTGGAACTTAAGAGAACCTTTGTCTTAAAACAGAAACACCTTGATTGCAATCCTTGATCAACCAACTAATACAGCGTGTGGCCATGGACGAATGAGTCCAGTTCTTTGTCATGTTCCCTGGTTGACAGGTTGACAGTGGAACATTTATATAAAGATACAGCGTATGACCCTTACGAATGGTTGTAAAATCCTCAAAATTGTGAAATGGATAAATCAATTAAAGTCATGGCTATGAAACAGTTTTTGATTATAATTTTTTTTATTTATCTACTTTTTTTTTTTGAAGACAAAATATATGTCGAATCAAAATAATGGCTTTAAAAAAGTGATTTGGGTAGTGGTGAGTTGTCAGTCTACGCACTGTTTAAGAGAGGACAACGGCTATATGTCATGAAAACAGTCCACACAAATAGATGCTGGAGACACCATTGGATTTTCATGCACATGTACCCCTGTAGAAGTAATTTATGGAAAATGCTATGGAACAGGACTGTCCACTTATCATTACGCAAGAGGGTAAATACTATGTACAGGAAAACACCTGATCTGCTAGTTTACAACTAAATAATATAAAGCGTTTACATATGTAATTACGTAACTTGGTATACATGAATTAATATGTAAAATATGCATTGGTGATTAAACATGTACATGTAGATATGACAGAAGTATTTTCCAGTTTATTTTATTAAATTAATAAATAAACTCTTGAAAATTACATGTAAAACCGTAGTCGTTACATTCGTAACATAAACTATACATACCACCTGTGAGCCCATACAATATGAAATGGTTGTGAAACTTCTACATGTATCTCGAGCTTCAAACTCTTCTGGGCTGGTGGCCTCTACAATGTATTTTACATACAAGAAAGAGTTATAGATTATAATGGTTGCAGTTACCACATACACGTGAGTCGAAAAATATTCTAGCACTTGTGACAAAAGTGCCAAAAAACAAATCATCGGGAGATAAAGTAATAATACCAACAAGTTGACAATCTTAGCACTATAAACTTTCTGTCTTTGAGTCTTACAGACTTCCAGCGCTTTATTTTATGTCTTACCAAATGAGTTAGATTTGTGTCATCAAAAAAGTACAGCAGCTCAAAACAGAGTGCCAAATTCTGGTCACTCTGGACTGATAATCGGGAATCTTGATTCACCTTCTTATTGCCCTCTGCGTCAGTTTCCTCTGTCATCTGTTTTACAGGCACTATATATCGCTGTTGAGAATAATTTTGTCTTTCCCAGGAATTGACGACAAATAATCAGCTTCCTTCAGAGGGAAGTACACTAGCCTGCATTTCGGCCTAATAATCCGATCTAATCCTTTTGGTCGGATAATCAGGCATCAATTTCAGAACGCCATCTATGGATGATAAGAATGACTCCACGTCGAAGTGCGAGTTGAATACCACATCATCGGCTACAAGACTGCATGTAAGACAGCAAAGAATCAGTAGACTACAGAAACCATACTTCTAGATCTAAAGGTTAAAGAATATTAAACAAGGACCCGCACTATATAAGGAGCCTTGGACTGGGCGAGCAGTCAGTCATTTTACTCTGGACACGGAGCTGTCAACATCTCCGGGTCGTGCGATATGCACAGAGGTCTCTCATATCTGCTACTAGTGCTGCGCACAGTGCTTACAAAGACTAATAAAGGCCGTCATTTCAAAACCATTTTTTTTTTTAAAAAATCTGAATATCTGCCGCGCGGAAAGAGTTTGTAAAATGTTAGGTGGAGGTGACAAGCCAATGGAAAACGCGTGCGGGTAAGTACATATTTCTTTCTGTTATATCGATTCTGACTGTATCTTTTGTTTGCCTCTAGAGCTGTATTTCACGAGTGTTTTTGTTGCCTTCATTCGTGGGTAACTCTCGAGACTGACGAAGGCAAGAAGGACGAGTTTATTCGTCTCCTTCAAGAAATTCCAGAGGTGGCCTGCGAAGCTGTGTCCGTGCAACGCATCCAAAGTGGAAACGGTTAGTAGACTATAGTTCGAACGTTCCATTTACAACTTATCTCTCCTTCATAAACTCGGCTTCTGGAAAGAGATTACAAACTTGATTGCAGGAAAGACTTCAGCCAGCGACAAAAGCAGAAAAAACTGTTTGAGAATAATTTGACCGTTTTGAGAGAACAAAACTTTTCGAATTGCGCGCTTTTTCTTAGTGATAAACAAATGGAACTTGATTCCCCGGTGTCGAAGGTTACATCATCCTGCTTCCGGCCATACCTAAAACCTTCAATGTGGATTTGCATCCGTTCATGTGCTTTTATTAGAGTAGTGGGAATTTCTGCTCGGGCGGATTTGTTTATAGCAGCGCGAGATGTTGCTGATGAGGGAACAAAATCGAAATTTCTGGCTTAGTTTCTCAAAGATTTGGCTATTATGACATGTTCTCCAGTTGTCATAGATTTGTACCACTGATATGTATCACATGAACTACATATGATCAAGTGGATATTTCTAGGATATGCAAACTTGAACAATTCCATTCATGTAAGTTCATTTCTCTGTAACAATATGGAGTTATCACAACAAGCTGTGAATATGACTCATCGTACTTACCCTTGAGTTGCCCCTGTTCACTTCTATCCGAGTTTTTATTGTAATTTTTTTTTTTTTTTACAGCGAGGATGCGCTTTGCCATATCCATGTATGAAGAACCACTACGGCCATCACCTGTTCAGTTGTCTTTTTCCTCGAAGAAACGACGAAGCCGTTGTTATCTGCGACAACAATGAGTCCGGCGTGCCCGCGCCCCCACAAGTTTCAGAGTCAACCTGTGACTCAGTTCTGTCTTCGAGCTCCGTGCATCACATCTTCTGATTTCAAACAAAACGGAAAGTGTGATGCGCGTATAACAAACCAGACGAAAAGGCGAAAAGACTACAAGTGGCACTGGAAGACCCTGAAGGACAATGGGCTTTAGGACAACCCAACATATCTGGAGAAAAAACAACAACTGGGTTGCCTTATTGACGACGTTAGAGACAGAGCCACATTGCGTGATAAAGGACGTTCGTGCTAGGTGGCCTAACCCCCCTAACGTCCCCTATCAAGGGCATCGTCTCGTGAAAAGGGCTCGTGAAAAGCGATATTACCAAACATGCTCTTTCTTGTGTGCGTGAGTTTCATTATGGATAGACCTCACTATTCGCTTTCAGCCCAACAAATCAACCTAGTTTAACAGTTAGCTGACATGGTGAACCAAATTTTTTTCTCAGTACACTGTCAACGACTTCAGCAAGAGTACTTCTTTTTTTTTCCCTTGATACAAAGTTTGGCACGACATCTAAGTCTACAGGATTCTAGTTTTACTCTCGTCAGCCTTCAATCAACGGACTGTGTTACAATGAATTATAAAAAAGTTGTCCATATGCCATCCTTGAACTCGTAGGTTTTATCTGACGGTACCCTGTGTGGGGCAATTCTGTCCGGTTGGCGACTGGTCTGATAGTACTGTTCAGATGTGGCTTCACTCGGCATATTCTCATTCTAAAGAATTGAAATAGAACAGGAAAATAAAACATACTACAGCAACCAAGGACAGGTCATGTACTTCATATGCATATGTCCATTGGTGCTTTCTTCAGTTAGCTTTTCAGTTTGCAATAAAGGGAACTAACCCGGAGAGCGGGGGGGGGGGGGGGGGGTGGAACTTTCATGTAAAAAGGGCAGGGATGCTCCGCGTACCTTTTAAGGGTTAAGAAAGTAGTTTTGGTTTCTGTTAGGGTGTTCAGTTTCAAAAGGTCCGCAGCGGGAACTTTTGCAATACCTCTTAGGTTATTAAGCCAAAAAAACTCTGACAGGACACAATGTGTTGTTTTACAATTGGGAATTCCACAACATAGGATATTGCTAACTCTAAGGGTTTCCTTTTTTCAAACTTTGTGGCAAGCACCCCTGACCTGTTCATATGGGAATCCTCTCCTCCGCCACCAGGAAGCTGATGGTAACGATAATAATTTTAATAATAGTTATAATTAACAGTTACCAGTCTATAAGGCAATTTCTATTAAAATAAAAAGAAATAGTGTCCCTGTGTGGACGTTCCTTATCCTCTGGCTATGTGTTTCCACTTTTTGTGAAGATACACGAATACAAATAAAAGTGTTGTGGTACATACCCAGTCAAGTACTGCAAGCTACATTCTTATTTCATAGGTGTCATTGCGACTGAAATGGATGCGCTTCTGTCCATAAATAAGCATCACCATATGCAGTGATTCCATCCAGAAAGTTTCTCGGCACTACAGTAAATAGAGGTAATAAGTTCAAAGTTATGCCATTGAAGAAAGCTTTTGTATTATAAATAAAACATGTATTGAGTAAATCTCTGTTTCTTAGGTGGGAGTAATGTTGCTGCCCACACATGGACTTACCACATACAGTATGAAATTAAGTGGCTATGTGTAGATCTGTGTCTTCCATTGTTGAGGAAGACCAGAGCCTGAATCTGGAATATAACAAATAAAAACGAATCGGCTAACAAACTAAATTGAAAAATATATATATGATTTAAACTGAAAAAGGCCTATGAAGACATCCAAAGCAAGATGGTTGAGCTTTTTATTTATTTATTTTCTTTTTTTTTCTGCTGTTTTATGCAGTTTAGATAGCAGGATCGTTAACTACGAGAATGATGGATTAGTTTGTACTCTCAAGGTTTCAAAAATATTAAGCTTTGTAATTGTCGAGGGGGAAAATGTTTCATTAAGGTGGACTCAACTTCAACCAGTATGTAAAAGACATAGATGTACGTCTATATACCTCAATTTAGACGTATATATTAAAAAAAATTGAGATAGAAATTGATATTTTAATGGAAGAAAAGTTCGAAAAAATTCTGTCAAATCCAAAAATTACAGCCCCGGGCGTCGGCGATTTTTCTGTCGAGCTCTCTAAAATTAAGTTTAAAACTGTTTAGTCGGTATCTTGCTGTCATGGAATGCTTAATTACATCCCATAGGAACAGCATGTTTAGAATCATATTTATTCCGTAACAATAGTTTTGGTGTAGGTGTCATGGAATGCTTAATTACATCCCATGGGAACGGCTTGTTTGGAATCGTGTTTATTCCGTGGCACTCGATTATGTGATTTGTATTCTTTCATGGTGTAACCAGTTCTGTTCGGTGCTTTTGTGGTTGGTCCTTGACCAATAGTTTTCTTTTCCTTTCTTTGATTGTAACACCTTGCGTTTACGTATTTAGGGTTTTTGGGGTGATACGTGTTGAGAGGTTTTCCTGTGTGTAGAAGACGCGGGTTGAAGTGTAGTTACGAGCGAGGCTAGAAAGTGGCAGGAACACGTCCGGAAGCACATTTTCATTACTCAGAAGCCATCAGTAAACCATTCCTAAATTCACGACAAAGAGCCATTTGCCGGGGAACGTGAGTGCTAAATAGCTGGTCGAAGCAATCGAAGGACAAGCGTAAAGTTCTGTCCAAGTCGGTCGTTGTAAACCGGATAGCTGGAGTAAATCGGAGAAGTCAAGTTGAAATATACCGGACTGAGTGAAGACGTAATCGGAAGAAGTAAGTTGAAAAGTGGGAGTAATAAACGGGAGTTTGAATTGGTTCGTTGTGTGTGTCATGTGTTGGTGGAACGTTGTTGGGGTCAAGTTCATGGACAAGGACTTCAGACGCAAGGTGAACTGAACTGCACTACGGAAACGCCTATTTTTTTAAAGGAATATTCTTGTAAATAGATTAAGTGTACTGAAGTATTTAGTTTGTTTATTATATTCTTGTAAATAAATTAAGGTTAATTATTTAGCTTATTGTATTACTGTTAGTTACCCTATTTAAAGTATAATGTTATTTTAGTGTAATTGTTATAATAAATGCTTGTAGACTTAGGTAGTTGTTGCGTGTTTTCTCGGGTTCGTTTATGCTTAGTTTTTTTGTTAGAGAGAGCCCACCTTTGTGGCGCGGTTTCGTCACAGATTTTTGGTGTCAGGAGTGGGATCGCTCTTTAACAGTTCGCACAAACAGCTCAATAGGAGACACGGAAACAAATAGTAGGGATTTACTATGGCTGCTAGAGCCATCGACTATGATTCTTGGTCCTTACAAGATCTTAGAGATGAGGCTACCAAACGAAGTATTTATTTTTCATCTAAGGATGGAGTTAAGACCTTAGCGAGCAGACTTAGAACATTTGATCGAATAGGCCAAAGTTTCGATGCTCAAGAAAGGGAAAACCTTGCAGAGGGGACTTTGGAAACTAGTCTCAATTTTGAGCAGAGATTACAGTTACAAGAGCGTGAGCTGCAGATGTTAGAACTGCGGAGAAAAATTAGTCAGGAACAAAGGGAAATTAGGGAGTTGGAAAGGGAGGTGGAGAGAGAAAGGCGTCAGGCAGAAAGGGAGATATAGAGGGAGAGAAGAGAGTTTGAAACTCAAAAAGCCCAAGAAGAAGAAAAGCGTTTCGTACGAGAGGAGGAGAGGCTCAGAAATCTCAGAGCTGAAAAGGAAGATTTTGCCGTGAGAGAGTTTGAAAGGCGACAGGTGAGTAACAGTGAGGTTAAAAAGCCCAAGTTTATAAAAATCAGGGAAATGAGGGAGAGCGAAGATATAGATGATTATTTCCGAATTTTTGAAATGACTGCAAGGGCGCAATCCCTACCCGAGGGGGAATGGATTGGTAATTTAGTGCCCAAGCTCACTGAAAAGGCTAAGTCAATTTATTTAGAAATTCCAGACCCTGCATGCCAGGATTACCACGAGAGTAAGGCAAGTATTATTAAAGCTTACCAGTTAACCGCTGATCACTATAGATATAGGTTTCGAACCTCGGAGAAAAAACCCGACGAGGACTTCGTTCAGTGGGGAAATAGGACCCGAAGATATCTCAGCCGTTGGATGGCCGTTGCCGAGGCTACTGGTGATGCAGACAAGATAATTGAACAAGTATTGATGGAGCGACTTCTTGATGCGGTAAGTCCTGAACTTAGAGCTTGGTTAAAGGAGCAAAAGCCAAAAACTGCTGAAGAACTTGGTAATCTTGTAATTTGCATGTTCAGTCTAGGAAAGGGCCACTTGTTGAGGGAAAGTATGTGTCAACTGGTAGGAATGAGAAATCTGGGAAAAAGAAGCCAGATGGTAGGGCGGATGATTCATTGTCTGAAAGAAAACAAGATCAAGACTTAGAAAAAAAACCCAAACTGCCTTCCCCTCGAGCCCGCAGGACCACAAAGCCTGAAATTAGATGTTAAAAATGTGGTAAACCGGGTCACATGTCGTTCAATTGTGGTAGGGGCCGTGTGAAGCCTTCACAGGGATACCTCCTGTGTATGACACCCCTAACGTTAGAACAATGTGAGTTCCCCCCTTGCAATGTTAGTGGTAAAATAAACGGCAAGATTGCAGAAATGGTCATTGATTCTGGTTGTACTAGGACCCTAGTCCACAAAAGATATGTAAGCAATACAGCCCTCACTGGTGACAAAATCACAGTCTTAACAGCTGCGGGAGAACGTCTTACAGTCCTTCTTGCAAACGTTGAATTCGACAGCAAAGAAGGTAAACATGTAGAATTAGTGGGAGTTTTGGACAGGCTATCTGTAGATTGCTTACTTGGCAGGTCGTCTTTTGGACGAACAGTTTCGAGAGAAAATGTTTTGGACCAGGGGGAGAGAAATGCTTTAGCTGATGATACTGGTGGAGATGAGGCTTTCGTGATGACTAGGATACAGAAAGCATTAGAAGAGGCCCAGTTGAAAGCAGACGAGTTAATTGACAGAGAAAATTCACTTGCCGCCAAGAGTTTATCGAAGAAAGAAACAAAGCCTGAAGGTCCAGAGGAAGGAGATTTACAAATGCTATTTGAGGGCATGTTACGGGAAGAGACAAGTAAGAAGAATCCGGAGAGTGATGCTTTGGTAACAGAACCTGGTAAAGATAAACTTCCAGTAAACATTCTAGATAGGGACAGAAACCAGCTGATAGCGGATCAGAAGTCAGACGTAACTCTTGAGAAAATACGCAGGGAATCGTCTAAAATGGCACCACAAGAATCGGATGGTTACTTTTTCACTAACGATCTCTTGATGCACCGTAAATACCCCCCAGAAGAACGCAATGGAACAAGGTATGTTGATCGGATTGTAGTACCAGAATCCTATAGTAACGAAACCCTGCGTGTTGGTCACACAATCCCCTTATCAGGTCATATGGGTGCCAAGAAGACATTAGAACGTATAGCTGCACATTTTTTCTGGCCTGGTCTAAGCTTTGATGTTCGCAAATATTGCGCAACCTGCCCGCAATGTCAGATGGTAGCCAGGAAATTGAAGTCAAAAAGGGCACCTTTCAGGCCTGTGGATGTTGTTACTGAGCCCTTTAAGAGGATCGCCATTGACATCGAAGGCGAGTTACCTAGAACAACAACGGGTTACAGGTACATTTTAACAATCGTAGACTATGCTACACGGTACCCAGACGCCATACCCTTGCGATCAACAAGCTCTAAGGCGGTCGCAGATGCATTGATTCAATATTTCTCTAGGGTGGGTATTCCTGATGAGATAGTGTCTGACCAGGGTTTCAATTTCATGAGTAAGCTCATGGCCCAGCTGTATGACCAATTAGGTATCATCAAGATTAAGACTTCAGTATACCACCCTGAGGCAAATGGGCTAGTGGAGCGATTCAATGGCACTTTGAAGAGTATGTTGAAGAAGTTTGTTCGAGAGCGGGTTCAGACCTGGGACAAATATCTCCCATACTTGCTTTTTGCTTACAGAGAAGTTCCTTGTGAGTCCACTGGTTACTCGCCCTTTGAATTACTCTATGGACGTACGGTGAGAGGACCCCTCGCCGTTATCAAGGAGACTTGGTCGGAAGGATCGTCTTCAGGAGACAATCTGATAACTCATGTCCTTGAGATCCGAAGAAGACTTGCAACAATGCAGCAAGTTGCTCAAGAGAATCTGAAGCAAGGTCAAGGTAAACAGAAACGGTTGTATGATATCCATAGTTTTAAACGGCGCTTAGAAGTTAGAGACAAAGCCTTAGTTTTGCTACCCACCCCTGGGAGTAAATTAGAAATGAGATGGCAAGGACCCTTCACAGTCACTAGAGCACTAGAGGACGGATTGAATTATGAGCTCGACACGGGCAAGATGTACAAACAGCATCGCACTTATCTCATTAATTTGCTTAGCAAATGACAAAGCAGAGATGAAATGGCTGCTTTAGTTATGGCGGAGTCCCCAGAGATGCTATTGCCACACGAAAACAATGTTTCCCCATGTGGTCATGATGAGACTTGGAAAGATGTGGTGATCTCTGATGATTTGACGGAAGGTCAAAGACGGCAGGTAAGAAACTTGCTACATGAGTATTCTGATGTGTTTTCAGGAAAAACAAATTTAACCAATGTAGCGACACATACTGTCTACACGGGTGATTCTCCACCCATCAGGTGTTCCCCTTATAAGATTCCTCAAAAACTTGAGGAGGAGGTTAACAAAGAGATTGAGAAGATGCTGGAAATGGGCATAATACGTCCTTCTACTAGTCTTTGGGCGGCCCCTGTTGTCATTGTTCCCAAGCCAGATGGTACAATAAGGATGTGCGTTGACTACAGAAAATTGAATTGTGTCACAAAGATGGATGCTTATCCAGTTCCATCCATGGAACGTATGATTGAAAAGATCGCCTGTGCTAAGTATATTAGTACAATTGATCTCACTAAAGGCTACTGGCAGATTCCCTTGGAGACCTCTGCTATTGAAAAATCCGCATTTATTACTACTAAAGGGCTGTATGAGTTTTTAGTTATGCCATTTGGTATGAAAACAGCTCCAGCATCCTTTCAGAGGATGATGTCTGACAAGGTCTTACAGGGATTAGATTTTGCAGATGCCTACATTGATGATGTCGAAATTGACACGTCAACATCTTTTCCGCAACACCTTCTTGAGCTTCAACAGGTCTTACAACGCCTGCGAGAGTGCAAACTGAATGCTAGACCTTCTAAGTGTAAGATTGCGATGTCGACGGTGGATTTTGTCGGTCACAGAGTTGGAGGTGATAGAATTCAGCCCCGCACAGCTTTGGTTCAAGCTATTAAAGAATATCCCAGACCAGAAACTAAGAAGCAGGTAAGATCTTTTCTTGGGTTGGTTGGGTATTATAGAAAGTTTATCCCAAATTTTTCGGAACGGGCTGCGGTTCTTACCGACCTCACTAAGGGTAAAAATCCCTCTAAGGTTGAATGGAGTACTAATCATGAATTAGCTTTTCGGGATTTGAAAGCTGCAATGCAGACTCCCCCTGTTTTGAGGCCACCACACTGGGATGACGATTTCATTTTACAAGTAGATGCGTCGAATAGAGGTCTTGGTGCCATCTTAAGTCAGGAAGATCAGGATGGGGGAGAACACCCCATAGCGTATGCTAGTAGAAAGTTACAGCCTGGAGAGGAAGAGTTGTCTACCACAGAAAAAGAATGTTTAGGAATTGTTTGGGCTGTAGAGCTATTTCGCTATTATTTATTTGGTCGCACTTTTAGGCTGCAAACAGACCGCAATCCTCTTGTGTGGTTGAATCAGGTCCGGGACAAGAGTAGGAAATTACTAAGGTGGAGCATTACCTTACAAGAGTATGACATGAAAGTAGAACATAAGAGTGGCAAACAAAATTGTAACGCAGATGCCCTTAGCAGGGCGTAAATACTTTATACTACTGTAATTTCACCTTTAAGTACTATTTTTGTGTTTTCACTTCCCCCAAAAATAGCTATTTAAGGGGGGAGGTGTCATGCAATGCTTAATTACATCCCATAGGAACAGCATGTTTAGAATCATATTTATTCCGTAACAATAGTTTTGGTGTAGGTGTCATGGAATGCTTAATTACATCCCATGGGAACGGCTTGTTTGGAATCGTGTTTATTCCGTGGCACTCGATTATGTGATTTGTATTCTTTCATGGTGTAACCAGTTCTGTTCGGTGCTTTTGTGGTTGGTCCTTGACCAATAGTTTTCTTTTCCTTTCTTTGATTGTAACACCTTGCGTTTACGTATTTAGGGTTTTTGGGGTGATATGTGTTGAGAGGTTTTTCTGTGTGTAGAAGACGCGGGTTGAAGTGTAGTTACGAGCGAGGCTAGAAAGTGGCAGGAACACGTCCGGAAGCACATTTTCATTACTCAGAAGCCATCAGTAAACCATTCCTAAATTCACGACAAAGAGCCATTTGCCGGGGAACGTGAGTGCTAAATAGCTGGTCGAAGCAATCGAAGAACAAGCGTAAAGTTCTGTCCAGGTCGGCCGTTGTAAACCGGACAGCTGGAGTAAATCGGAGAAGTCAAGTTGAAATATACCGGACTGAGTGAAGACGTAATCGAAAGAAGTAAGTTGAAAAGTGGGAGTAATAAACGGGAGTTTGAATTGGTTCGTTGTGTGTGTCATGTGTTGGTGGAACGTTGTTGGGGTCAAGTTCATGGACAAGGACTTCAGACGCAAGGTGAACTGAACTGCACTACGGAAACGCCTATTTTTTTAAAGGAATATTCTTGTAAATAGATTAAGTGTACTGAAGTATTTAGCTTGTTTATTATATTCTTGTAAATAAATCAAGGTTAATTATTTAGCTTATTGTATTATTGTTAGTTACCCTATTTAAAGTATAATGTTATTTTAGTGTAATTGTTATAATAAATGCTTGTAGACTTAGGTAGTTGTTGCGTGTTTTCTCGGGTTCGTTTATGCTTAGTTTTTTTGTTAGAGAGAGCCAACCTTTGTGACGCGGTTTCGTCGCACTTGCTTGGTAGAGGATTGCAATAACAAAACAGTCCACGAAAATCAACACTCGATATCCCAAAGAAGAGGAATTATTTCCCTTATATACCAATTGCCAAAGGTTCCAAGCTTGGCAAGGTGGTGCACCAACATAGGTCACTCGGATGTTAAAAACTACCGGTACCTTGCAAGTGACTTATTCACGACATAAAAAAGCCAATGTACGGACCTCAAACAAAACCAGACGATGTACGGATCGAACAGACCAGTTACTGTTAAAAAAAGTTTACGCGAGTCCTACAACCAGTACCATCACGGAAAAACTGACCAACCGCTTCTAACGGACCAAGCAATATCAACTGACCCGAGAACACTTTTGACTTGAAATCTTATCGAAGAGTCACACTTTGACTATTGCAACATTGTTTGGGGAAACTGTAGGATAACTTTAGTTACAAAACCAACAAAATAGAGTAGTCCATGTTTTGACCTACTCAAACTTTGACGTAGATGCTGGTCACCTGTTCAAACCTCTCGGGTGGAAAAGATTTAGTACTTCAGCAGCAAATTCAAAAAGCTACGATGGTTTGCAAGTCTCTTCACGGGTTGGCGAGAGGCGAGAAAACGCATCTAACCTAAAGGACTCTGAAAATAAAATAAGACTGCCATTGCCGCGCACAAATTATTATAAAAATAACTTTAGCTATAATGGCACCATTCTTTTGAACAGTTTTCCTTGCGATTTAAGGGAAGCAGAGTCCCTGTTAAACACCTACTCAAAAGAGATGTCTTAGGCACGGAATTCGTGGCAAGCAGCTTTTTTATTTAATTATTCCCATTATATTAGACATTAGGAACCAAATATGTATTAGGTTTTTAAGCTGACGAATTTTTTTAAGCCTTGTTTAAATAAAGATTATTATTATTAAGACGACTTCCGTTCAGGTTGTCGAAACGTCAGCCACCAACATTAGAACTACCCTCACCTAGACGATTACTACACACTAGACGATCTAATGATATTCCTCACTTCAAACCATTTACTCTGTTATCGACATGTTACTGGGTCTGCGTAAGTTCCTTTCCTTTATGCAAATATGTCTGTTGTGATTGGGTAAAGCTAAAACATCGGGAAGATATTCTGGCTCTCTGATATGTTAGCCGTGTATGTTCGTACGTTTTTCGTGGCAGTAGTCTTCAAATTCAAGCTTTTTAGTTGAGTAAGTGTTTAAACAAAAATAAATACTTTATTGTTGTCGTTCCTGTTGAATATAAGATAATCCAGATTCAATGTGATCCGAGCCCGTCACCGATGCTCTTCAATGTCTTATATCTTTCACTCAAAGCTTGACTGTATTAACTTGTTGCATACAAATATGTACCTTCTTGCTTTTCCAACCGCAAAGTTAAAATTTGCGGAAGGAATTATGCACATTATGTACATGTAGGTCGGCTGACTGAGTCTCGTCAACCAATTTTTTTTTTTTTTTAATTCATTAACGATCTCGGCTTATGATTTTTCTTACCGATAGTTGATATCAATGGCATGGAATAGTACGAAAATACTAGGCGAATTTTCATACTGTACTTAAAACCTGAACTGAAACCTGTCAAGCTGAACAGCCACAATGTTGCAGCTTTCCGTTTTATTCTTAAATTCAACTGAACACGTTTTCTTTGCACTATACCTAAATTTTAAAACTCGCAGTACTACCTAATTTAATCCATAAAATAATGTGCGCGTTTTCCCTTTTAATTTTGATTTCAATAAGATTCTCACTTTTGATTTCCTGACGTAAAAAATCGTGATATTGAAATATGAAACAAGAAGGGAATTACAAGATAGAAAGTTAAGATATTTTTTTGTAAGTGTGTGTGATTTTATCATTTTTCATTTTCTAATTAAGAATTTCCCCAACACTTCAAGTCGATACCAACAATCTTTTAATATACTTGACACGAAAAAGAAACCTTCAAGCGCTAAATTATATTAAGGGTCAAATGGATATTGAAACAAGCAATAAATTTCCTAAGGATACACTGATGTTCAACTGGATTTTTATTTCCCAGTCTCCCTGAGCGTGGATTATCTTTGGATGTTATAGGGGGCCAGATAAGGTGAGGAATCCGTCACGAAAACTTTGCTATGGGTATTTTAAGTGATATCATACGTCATTTAGAATATATTATGAAGTAAGAAAATAATGCGAAATAATGAATAATGGAACTAGAATGAAAATGGCTTGAAGAAAATATGATATTAGGTACCCTTCAGATGAACGCATTTTAACTAGAGTTTTCATGTCGTTAAAGCGATGCTACGAGCCCTATTCTTTTTTTTTCCTGTTTCAAAATGATACTAAGAATATGTTTCCCTGCGGTAAGAATTCAAAAACAACAATATGACCGCAAATAGTGCGGTAAATATCTATCTCTTTAGGCAATGCACGGGTTATTGGCTCGTGCCGGTTTCACTTAAGCTGTTTACCAATCAGGTTAAGTTTCCTCGTAACCTGCATACATAATGCAAAATGAACCCAGTGTCTAATCACCTGTTACTTCTGTCACTTTTTTCATAATCCTCGCCGGGTGCTTTCCGCCAAATCACACGCTAGCGTTAGCGAACCTGACGATGTAGAAAATCATGACCACTGTGTCGGACCTAGAACCCGATATTTTGAGTCACGGAGCGAAAATCGCCAGAAAGTCGGTGGATAAATGGCGACGATTAAAACATCGCCGTGCTGCCAAATGCGCCGAGAATCACAAATTTGCCAACGGTTAGTCCTTACTCCTCTTACTGAGTTTGTTTCTTGAAGCATATTTGCATTTTATTATTAACTTAAATTGCACACATTTTACGAAGGCAAACTGTATATTACTGAGAGTTTCGCGTTTCTAATGCTCAAGAAAGGATATTTTTTTTAACCATCATCACTCTGCAAACTTTCAGGTCTACCGAGTTCATTATTCCTCTCGGAATTAATTCATAAATTCATCTCCACATGCTTTTATTGCAGTTGGAGACTCGCTCGATGTTATGCACAAAGGTACGCTGATAATCAAACTTCGCAGCTCATCCAAGAAATATTCTAGGAAATATTTCCTCGATCAAGAGGCTGTAAACGTCCGCTGGACTCCGTCCAAGAAAGGAGACCGTGCAAAGAGTAAGGTCTAGTTTTGTGTTCATATTTATTTAACACCTAAGTTAAATAGCAATTGTAGTCAAAACATGCGAAGCGTGGTGCGATACATTCTCGGCTTGCTCTGTGGTTGTAACAACGTAACTGAAAAAATGAAATCAATTTAGAAAAGAGGGCTTTATCGTGAAAAATAATTTCCTAAACCATTTCGATACGTGGTTTTCGTCTCTCTCCGTATTTAACGCGAGGATAACTTGTATTTGTCGTTGTCATTTGTCGAGTAAATGGAAGTGCTGGTACTTTTTGTTAGACTGTAGCAGCAAGAGTTCTAAGAGCGTATAAATAACAATGGAAATATCATATGCTCGCATGTTTAGTTGTTTAAAGTGGCTTAATGAATGTCAAGAGCGATTTACGAATTAATAAGGAATATTTCAAATTCCGCTACGTCTAAAATGTATTTTTTTTCTTCGTAAAGGTTTTTGCCAACGCATTCTTGGCCGCAAGAGGTTCAGAGTAAACCTTGCTTTAGGGGAAAAAAATCTCCCCAAAGAGCGATACAAATTTAAAAGAGGCAGCCACTTTTAATCAATAATTGATAGATCCATAACCCGAGTGAATCCCCTTTATATCGACATGTGGGTGAAACATCTTATCTTCTGAGATGTCAGCCATAAAAAACCTGGATTCGAGCCAATATATATAATGAGCAAGTTAATTTCAATATGCATTTTAGTAACTTTCACTTCGAGACATTTTTAATAAAACTCTTAGACATGTATGGAATAATTAACTACAGGGGATATTTATGCTAGGTACGAATAACCATAACATTACTAAGTGAGTCGATTACCCGCGCTATGAGATTGATTAAGTTAGATCCTTTTTTCAGTGGTTAAAAAAAAAACAAAAAAAAAACATAATTTCTTGCTCTACGACTACGTCTTTAAGCTGCATTTTCGGTGAGTTTAAAAGTAGTTTCCTAGAAAATTTCTAGAAATTTCTAGAATGTCTCCAAGATGAATGGTGCATTTGGAAATAAAACAGCATAAGTATTTGCATTGAATTGTTTATGAAACGCGAAAAGAGCAGGGGTATATAAGAATAAAACAATATCTGGAGGATCAAGCTAGCAATTAAAATAAATATATTTTAAAAACATGTTCCATGTTGCCATGCGTCTGTTCAGCAATAGTTCACAGATGTCGTCAAAATGTGGTGGGAACAAAATAAAGTGGCACAGGAGCCGTTAGGCGAGTGTATCACTGATTTTCTTATCACATTTCTTACAACTCAATTCTTACCACGCAGAGGCAGCGAGAGGTCATTTGTTTCGGATTATTCCACGTTTTCTGTTCCCAAGAGAAGAATGCTTGAAATCAGATCTCTGTGTGCCGGATTAGGAGTGGAGACTCGATAAAGCGAGGAAATAATCCGGGTTCAGTCTTTTGTTGTTGGTGTTGTTTTTTGTTTTGTGCTTTTTTTGTTTTTGTTTTTTTTTTTTTGTATTCGAAACTTTATTTAAAATTAGTCAAACATGTACAAATACAAGCAAAGCGAACTAATTAAGCTTTACTTTTCACTGGGTTGTGCTCTTTTGCTAGATTTATCCATATAATCTTATGGATAGAGTCATTGCCCCCAGCTCCTTTCAGTTCTCAGTACCTTTCAACATTTAATATAGCAACCTGGAATGATTCCCACATCGCAATAGTTTGGAAACAAGCTAGCTATACACCACTGTTTTACTCTTTCAGTCCCAATAACATCTATAAGAGAAGTGCGAATGGGATATACCACAGATGCTTTCACTCAATGTCCCGAAGTGTACGCAGAGGATCGATGTTTTTCTATCATTCACGGGGACGACTTTTCGACTTTGGACTTGGTATTTCCAACTCAGGAAGAGTCTCTTCATTGGACCGTGGGACTCCGTTACTTATTGGCTAAAAATTCAGGTATCAAGATGCTTGATCTTTGTCAAGAAAACTGACTGGATAACGACAGTGTCGTTTCCACTTAGCTTATTATTTTTAATTTCACTTATCAATCATGTTAGATCATTTTCTTAAGATTAAGTCAAGTTCTCATCTTCGTAGACTTAAGTGTCAACAAAGATTTTGAATTGCTTCGCAATGGGACTCGACTTTACAATGTAATTAACATACGGGTGAAGAACAAACCGATGATTCACCTTTTTTGAAGGGCTCAGGTCTTCACCCTAATTCTAACCCTAACCAATTTTAATTTATTTCGTTCCAAAATTTAGATGAAAGCTCAAAATGATCACTGGTGGACTCCAAAGAATTTAGACTCCAAAAAATGTGTAATGATCAGTGATGGCGATAACAATAACGGCGGCGACAACGATTGTGTTTACAGCTGTTTCGTGCAGTCTATCCAGTTTTAAACAATCTCTGCGAAATTGTTGCTACGAAGTCATTTAGTAGTATCATAATTTTATACCAATGTGGGATTTCGTAATGCATCACCTGTATTTCTGTGACATTCTGTGTGAAGTAACCCTGTAGCACTTCATTTTTGCCTTCTTTTGTTCGTATTTCTTATACTCTCACCTCGTCATCAAACTAATCTTGATGTAATACAGTTTACCGCATCTTTACTCAATTTCATCTTCTCTTTATTCTTCACTCCTTCACCAGGCATCTTTCCAGGTAAATACTTCATTCTTCCACTGTTGAATGAACTTCACTACCAGCCTGACGTTCCGCGATATCACGGTTACTTAAATGTGTTAGTCACTCGTTAAATGTTCATTTCTTAAACTGACAAACTGTCTACATGTAATTAACTTAAAACTGACCGGTAAATTAGTTAACATTTCCCAGGTTGCAATTATCTGATTGTGTGGTTATTTGCCTGTTTGTTTGTTTGCCTTTCTTACTCGATCTTTTTGCTTTCGTTATTTCTTGCTGTTGCTATCATCTTCGGACTTGTCTTCGTTGTTTCACTTCTTAACTCCTTCATCCAGCAATACAATACATAGAGGATATTACACGGTGGCGAGAAGATACGAATTTTATGTTCGAATGTCAAGAACTATCTCACGAGTGCACGGAGCGAACAAGCGAGATATTGTTTTTGCCTTCAAGCTAACGTGTAATGTTCTTTTTATTATGTAGACATGCTGATGACGCCGTTTTTGACGATTCTCCGAAGATTTCCGACCACTTTCCCAAGATGTCCGAAAATTTTCCAAACTTTTTCAGAAGGCCGGACGAACGTTTCCGAGCATTTTCCGAACATGTCCGAATATTTACCTAAGATTACCGAAGACTGCCGAAGACAACCGAAGAAGATCCGAAGATGTTTCGATCATACACTAACAAATTTAAGTGTAGTTAAAGGGACAAAAGAGAAATGTTATCAAACATGATATCTTCACATGTGAGGATATCATGTCGTCACTTGTGAGGATATCATATCGTTTTTATCAATTTGTTACCACCCGGTATACCACTGACTTTTATATAATAAAAAAGGAATCTAAATTCCTGATTCGATTTTTCCAAATTTGGGTATATCTTCCGGTAGTTCCTTCCTTTCTTGAAATTCCAGTAAATGCTGCTTCGCTCGCAAACAGAATAATCCGGGAATTCAAAGCAGAATTTTGGATCGAATAGAATCGCAACTGGCACAATGCACTGGCTGAAGGTCGCCTTTGCATGGAGGTCATACCATCTTAGAATTTGATGACATTTTAGTTCAGAGAATATTCGTTTAAACTTCGTTCTCAAAAAGGCCCAACATTTTTTCAATTGCAGCTGAGGATGAACCACTTCGTCGTCAAACCTCGAGGGATCAGTATCCTTTCAAACAGGAAATGAACTTTGCTTTCCAAGTTTCTAATAAAGTCAAAATGGAATTTAATACTGATAAATAATAATTTCTTTTAACAGATCCATGGAGGATTCCGCAGTAAAGTAAGCAATACTCTTAAACAGAAAGAAAATTAAAAGGAAAATGAACCAATAAGTGATAGTGTTGGGAAGATATTTAAAGATTAGTTGACTTGTCTACTACTAGCTTTCGCAAAATTTAATATTTGAAGGTATTTGTGAGCTTTTGGAGCGAAATTGTGGGATACCCCTGTTCTAATTAAGTTGCGAGAGTGCAGATAAAGAAAAACTATTAATTTTGGGCGGGTTTAGCGCGCCACTAGAAACGTCTTTTTAGATATGCAACCATCTTTCGTCGAATTTATTTTCGTGTTGCATTGTTGGTGTCGTTGTTTAGTCCTCACAGCAACATGCGTCATACAAACACGACACAGTACAGATAGTTACTTTCATTTGTTTTGTACATTTTCTTTGACACCGATTCAGATGGTTAAAGGAAATGTTTCTCTTAGCTGACAAAAGTGGCGATGGACTGCTCAGCGTGGATGAAGTCTTTTCCTTGATGCACAAACTCAATGTCAAAATAACAAACAGGAAATTAAGAGAAGCGTTTAAGGTTTGTACTTTTACTTCGACTTTTGCTAAGTGCATCTGTACTAACTGTCTAATCTCTATGCAAAGTGTAGGTGCGAGCGGTGACTAACCATAAACAACCATAAACCATTAACAGCTACGTCTGAATTTCAACGTTAATTCTGATTCCATAAAAGCATTACGCAGGTATACGTAGGCCTTGTTAAAAACACAACTAAAACTGCCATATATACGAACCATACGAACTGAGAATTAAAACCGTGAAAGCCAATTAAACTGCGGTCTGACTGAACTCGGTGGCCCTTGTGGTCTCCGCTCGAAAAGGGCCACTTCTGCTCATGCTCGAGACTGAATACCACTCCAAAGGAAACCCGGTTGGATCACACGAAGTCCAGCAGTTACACAAGGACCATTAAACAAAGGAGGCATAACAGTTTCCTTGTCTATAACCTATTGCAGGCTGCCGACACTGATGATCAAGACTCTGAGGGTCTGTTGGATTTTAATGAATTTATCAACTTTTACAAAAGCATATCTACAAGGAGAGAACTTTATCTTCTATTACTGAAGTAAGATTGAATTCCAAGTTATTAAATTCAAATAAATTAAACGCATGTATTATAAGGGTTACAGCAGTTCGCGTCGTGGTTTCATGTAATAATTTGAGTTTACCAATCATTTATGTTTTTCTATTGTTATTCTAATAACTATGAATCGAAACCAATCCCTAGGCAAGTAGGCATCTAATGTGAGCTTATGCCGGAAAGTATTGCCGATAAACATATAGATGTTTCGATGCAAAAGCGTGGCCTTTGTTCCTCGTCGACTCCTATGTCATTGAATGAATTTCTTTTAATCTCTGTTCACAGATATGGGAATAGTAAAGAGCACATGACAGTGGCCGAGCTTAAAATGTTTCTAAAAACAGAACAGAAGGTATATAACGGACATTTTACACGTTTGCCGTCTACCTCTGTTCATAATAAATATCTTCTTACTAGTATTATTACTTTACTCTGTGCTGTGCTATCACCTAACTGGATGTCATAGAAACGGTAAATCGACTTACTTAACCCCTTGCTAATCCTAATGCAGATTTTCCTATAGAAGCATATATATGTTTAGTGAATGATATTACTTCTGCTGATATTTACTAAAGCCGAACAAGGCCAATCAAAGCTTGTACAAAGCTTGAAAAGTTGACCTTTTGAGCGCTATCACAGAGACGGAGGATTTGAACTGGGGACTGGGGAGGGGAGGGGGGACAATCGGTGGGCACTCTAGCGGAAGGGGTGGAATTTCTCTTTGGTACTGTAACTATACCATTCTAAACAAGAGACGCCCATTTAAATGGTGTATCGCGTCGCAGATTAATCTAACTCATCAACACTTCGGCGGTAAACTATTCCTTCCTGTGTGACTGTCGAATCCCACGCCTTTCCCATTTTCGGGGTCCGACCGCAAAATCTTCTGGATCAACGTTTTTTGTTTTGTTTTTTTAATCAAGCAGTAGGACAATTAATATCAGAATCATTTTTAATAGCATATTTTTACACTCAGTTATCATCTGTGTTCAGTTAGTTAATGCTATTTCTGCTTTTCATGTTATGCTCTGAATACACGCTGGGTGTAGATGACCGATGTAACAGTTGAGCACTGCTGTCAAATCATCCAAACCTACGAGCCTGTGCAAGAAAACAGAAGTGTCGGCATTCTTGGAATTGACGGTAGTCAGCTGCAGCCACTTTGTTTGCCTTTACCTCATAAAAAATGAAAAGAAAGCCAGTTAATTCATTTTTGCATTAGATGACGGAAGAAAAAGATTCGAGGGAAGTAGTTTTGGCGACTTCCACGTTCTCAAAATTATCATTTCTGAGAGATGGCTTATTTTTGAGCTAGCTATTGTTGAATACATGCTTATTATGTCTTGTACCTACGTCAGTGATTGTTACTGACCATATTAAAGGGCTCTAGGTTTATGGCTATCACTAAATGACTATCAGTGTCCCTTCCTCTTTTTCGAGTCTCTCTTCGGTTAAGGACACTGAGGAACATTTTAGGCGCACGTGCTTCCTGTCATACTAAAATATTACAAATAATATGCAGTGAGTTTTCATGTTAACGATGCATCGCTCTTTATTAAATATTTTATTGAGTTTATGCTCTCTGTTTCATGTTTGTTCCACACTATAGGGTTCACCAGTTATCTTCTGGGCCCAGAAGGTGACATCCTTAATTCACTGCATTCCAAAGTCAACCAAGATATGACGAGACCTTTGTCTCACTATTTTATTGCTTCCTCGCATAACACGTAGGTTTCCAAGTTTGTATAGTAATTTACGCTATTTTGGTTTCAACAAGTTCTAATAAAACATTATTGAAGAAGTAAATAGTTAAGTGCTTATGCTATCATTGGTCAGTAACTGTAGATGGTATTATCCTTGATAACTATATTCCCTGTTGTACAGTTATTTACCACGTATATCTTAATAGCAGTGATGTTTTAATATCGTAGTTACCTTCTTGGAGATCAGCTGACATCAAATTCAAGTATGGACATGTACGTGAGAGTTCTGCAGTCGGGTTGCCGGTGTATTGAGAGTAAGATACTCGATTTGATTTTGGAATTATTTATACAGCAGCAGATCAGGTTCAACTATTTAGTTCTATACGTATTAGCATGACATATTCTCGTTGGCTGCAAACAGAGGCGACATCTTTCGAACTGCTATACCCACCCACCCCCCTCCCGCCCCATTTTAAAATACCATACTCAGTCATTGCTTTCTCAAAAGGGCAGTGTTATAATAAATTGGAGTCGACTATATCCTATCTTCAATTGGGTAACAACTTTCAGAAACCCTAAATTGTTAAAGTACTTTTCAGAACACTTTCCATGCTGTTAGGCAACAGATATCCTTGTTTGCCAAGCCGTTTTTATAACTACTAATATTCCATTTTTTTTTAAACCACTTACAGTTGATTGCTGGGACGGAAAAGACGGGGAACCAGTGGTTTATCATGGTTACACGATGACATCTAAAGTCAAATTTCGTTACATCATTCTCAATATCAACGACTTTGCCTTCCTTAACAACAAGTAGGATGATTAAAATTATGTAATTGTTTATAATTAATTATTAGCCGCACCTTCCTTCCCCCCCCCCCCTGATATGAAGCCTTCTTCGTATTCGCTTTTGAATTTTTTTTTTTTTTACCTCAACTGTCAGCTAGACCATTTCATAACGCTCCACCCCCTTCTAAAGAAAATCCTGGATCCACCTCTGCCACAAGCATAATTATAAATCCAGGGTAAAGAACGCCAGGCTTACTTGCAGCTAGCAATGTAAGCTCTTTAGTTGAAAAAATATGAATTCGAACGTGGCAACCTCTATTCCTCCATCATCTCTTTTAGGGGAGTTGATTAAAGGAAGGGGACGCTTAAGAAGATCAATTGGGTCCTTATCTGCATTAACTAACCCACGGGAAAAAAAAATGCTTTTAACATCTTTTTTTTCTTCTAGATATCCAGTTATTCTTTCGCTTGAGAATCATTGCAGCGTAAGCCAACAAAAAGTTATGGCGAAGCTTCTACGAGACATTTTTAAAGATATCCTTTGTTACTTCTTCAACTCCATTTTTAAGCTTTTATCACACTGTTCCGTGATTGTTTTATATCTGTCTTAGGGGCTCAGCACAAATGACACAAATTAGTCACCCCTGAGGGTCAGAATGTATGCTCCACAGAAGATTTTGAGGTGGCAAATTACAAACTAATGTATGGTATTTTCTGCATTTCATAAGGGGTGTGAGGGTTCTTAAACCACTCCCTCTCCGTCATTTCTTCAAAAGTATACTAGAGATGTCCTTAACGCTTTGCAGACAAATTGATTTATGAAACAAGTTTTGATGGAACCGATTTACCTTCACCGCAGAGTTTGATGGGTAAAGTTTTAATTAAGGTAAAAATAATTTGCCGCTATGTTTACCTGTATCTTCTTTCTCGTGTTTTTTTTTTTTTTTTTTTTTTTTTTTTTTTTTTTTTGATCTTTCGGAGCATTTGTTGTACTAACGGAACTTGGTATGGGCTTGTTTTTCTGTCCATTATTGAGCAGCATAGAAGATGGAATAGGTCAAAACGATGGAGTATTAATGATGTTTTCTTAGAGAATAATATGTTCCATGCAAAGTACCGTCAATAAAAAATATTCAGATTTCAATCTCTCTAGTCACTGTAGCACGGTTTATTATTATTGTCCGTAAGTTATTACTTAGGAGCTTTAAGAAGGAACATTGTAGTTAGCCCCATCTGAACTGCTGGGTAATCTTCGAATGTCCCCTATAGGCCAAAAAATTGCCAGCGACATTTAAGGAAGATTTAAATGAAGGCGAGGTTACAGAAGAAGATTCCGCTGACGAGATGGAGGAATACTTTAAGTGCAAAAGTAGTGAGGTAAGAATAGGAAGCATTGTAGCAATATCTTTTTCTTTCATTTGATCATCAATTTTGATCACCCTCTATTCGTCAAATTGTATGTTCAACGTTAAATAATCTTAATCAGTAGTGAAATCTACAACCAAGGATTTATTGAAATTTTACTCACTGCTTAACAGTAACTATTTATAAAATCACCCCGGGATGATCACTGTGGGTTCGCTCAACTGTGTAGTAACAAGAAAATTTACACCCACCTGAGGAGATGAGATAAGTTTGAATGATCTGATCGATCTGACAAAGAAATGATCCCGTAATACAGTAATTAAGTCTCATTTTTATACCCCTACCCCTCAAGATGGTTTCAATTCAATCCCAGAATCCACTAGAACAGAAAGCAAAAGAGCGCAAATGGCGTCGCACTTTGGCTTCCTTACAACGACTCCGTTTAAACAAAGAGGACGAGGAGAGTGACGCCCGTGGTGATCTTAGTTCAGCAATTGTTACGTCTGTGGCTATGGAAGAACCAGGCCAAACAGAGGCTTCAAAGACTGTGCCAAAGGTGGGTAATTGATTCTTTGAATTTATTCAGTGACGCAGGGTATCTCTGGTAGTGGTAAGTAGCTCTAAGTCCGTGGAGCATGATAATCGTAACGGTACTAAGGTGTTGAACGGGACCTTCATACTCACGGCCAAAGTTATATTGTTGGTGTGTGACAGTTTGAAGGACCTGTTGCTCTCACGAACTTACTACTTTGCCTGACTATCGCTCTATATGAGCATTAGTCTCCAGAGGGATTGAAAGTGGCGAGCTTTAACATTTAGTCACCTGATAAGAGCTTAGGAAAACCTCATACATTAACTCGTTTGATGATCCAAGCTTTGCGAGAGATTAGTTGAGTTCATTTATAGCTGCGATTTTTTCTCCCTTTGAAAGATTTGGAAAAAGCCTTTTAAGTAAACATGGGATCAGGATAAAATCAATCTGGTAAATGAAATACTTTAGTATATATAACTTATCTGTTTTTGTAATTAAATTAAATTCATTTATACTTCTCAGTTGCAACGTTCACTCTCTGCAAAGTATATCACCCATCAGCATCCTCAACCAGCTGAGATAAGGAAAGTGAAAAGCTTCAGTGAGAAAGATAAGGTGTGACGTCTGTTATCAGTTAAATAACAAATACAAGTGATATTCGTATGTTAAAAGCACGAACTACGCAGCCGTATTGGGGGTGGGAGGGGGGTAATCTGGTAGTTTCAGCTGCGTTTACTAAAGTAACGTCCAAAGCCTACAGGTTCAAATTTGTAAAAACAACGAAGGCCCAGGTGTGGACTGTTAGGAAAACCTTGCTTCCTTGCATTTGTATTTTGACTAGCTAGTTATGGGTCTGCAGTTGAGGTTTTAGTGCTAATCCTCGCCATGCTATATATATTTTTTTTTTCCCTTCATTTTTGGCCTTTTCTTTCAGAAAATAAAACGACGAAGTAAAAAGAGAAAAACATCGAAGAACGAAGTGAGTACGTCTACGTATTGTTCAGTTTGTTTGAATAAGCGTGCTGACGTAAAACTCTCAAACTTGTAGTTAAAAAGTAACGACCGTTCACAAAATAGCACTTTATTGTTAAATTTTCTGGGCCTACACTAGGATGACTGTAAAAGAACGATCGAGCTCAGCAGACAACTTTCCGACCTTGTTGCGTACACGAGGTCAACTGCCTTCAAAGGACTGGATCTCAACGAAAATGGTATGTTGAGAGTTAATGCTGTTCAAGTTAGTTAGTTTATACACAGGCAGACCACTTTATGTGTTGTTGTTAATAATTGTTTATATGAAACGAACAGAATCTATGAGGGTTACGAACAAAGCTCTGAAAATTTCATATCTAAATTACATCTCGGTCTGGATATCCCAATAAAGTTAAATGAAACGTTAATCGACTCATGTGTGGTATTTTTTCGCCTTCCTGGGCCGTCTGAAGTGTCTTTTTCCGAAGTTAGCTTTGGCCGGAGACCGGTAAGTCAAGAGAGGAAGACAAGGCTTGCAACTTGGCGGCCGCCATCCGCGGCCTGTTTGTTGATCGGTGAGATTTTACTCTGTGTCTTCGCCGAATTTGAGCTTCACCCCTCCCATTATATTTCGAGAAAATCGATGCTGAAATCACGGAAACACCTTTCTCAATATGATCGGTGCCAAACTCAGCGACCAAAGGAACTCGAGTCATGCAGACCGTTTCAAATCTACCAATCAGCGCTTGGCATGCCACGGCAGCCTAACGCAATGACGAATGAAAAACTGTAAGTCTAGTAAGTCCAGGGTAAGGAGGAAGAGGAGCTTGTCCTACAGGCTACCGTTGGGTGCTTCCTGGTCCCATAACTTGTGTACATTTTTGATGATACTTTTATTAGGGCTATCAACATGCAGTTCGTATGATAATTATTATTATTTTATTTTTTTTTTTTTTCTTCGCGTTAACAGAAACATTTTGGGAAGTCATCTCTGTGCCCGAGTCTAAAGCCTACAGATATGTTGACACCAAAGGCGAAGAGTTCGTGAGATACACAAGATATAAACTTTGCCGAATATACCCGGCAGGCTACAGAATTGACTCCAGCAATCCAAATCCTCAGGCGTTCTGGAATTGTGGCTGTCAGCTCGGTAATAATATTTTTATAACATTTTCCTGTGCTATTTTAAGGAAGGAAGCACTTGTTAGACTGCACTATAATTTGTAGAATTTAATAGTTAGTCTGAATTTCTCCACATATTGATCACATGCTCAATTCTTTCAGTTGCACTGAATTATCAAACAGAAGGACGTATGATGCAAATATACAGAGGGAAATTCAAGTCCAATGGAAATTGTGGTTATGTTTTGAAGCCAGATGTCATGTGCGAAGGTATTCTAGAAATCTTATTTGAGGACACCAATGCAGAAATCACAGTAGTCAGGGCAGTATTAATTGCATGCTAACATTGAGGGTCCAGCAATAGGACGCCATTATTACAGTTCTGATTTACGAAAGGTATCCGCTTTTAGTAAAAAAATAAATATTATATACCTCAGCTGTAACGTACGGGTTTAATATTATGTTCATAGGAGTAAAAAAAAAAAGTTTCATCTATCCCTATTCGATTTCAGGTGATCCAAAGTTTGATCCGATGACCAGAAAAGAGATTAGAGGGGTCAGTAGGAAGCTATGCAAGATAAAGGTGAGGTGTAAAATAACTCTCGCGATCAACAAAAACATAATCCAAGACCAATGACAAATAGAAGTTTAAAATCAAAACGGGTTAGCAGGATGGAGTGCCTCCCCTCCCCCTTACCCCAGTCCCCCCCACCCCCCTTAAAAATATATATTAATAATTTTTGCTAAAACAACTAATTCCCTAGCGTTAAACCTTGACGAAAAAGTATTCAATAGTTTCCTTCAAAACATTGACCGCCAAACAGCAAAACTATGTATTTATTATTTGGTCATTGATCATTTCATAAATGAATCATTTTTCTTTCTCTCCCTTTGAATTAGGTTATCAGTGGTCAGCAGTTACCCAAACCAAAAGATAGCATACTGGGCGACCGTGGCGAGGTAAGCAAGCATCTTAAATTTTCTAACTGTTTGTGTACATGTACATGTACCGAGTAATAGTGCGGCCCTCGTCTCACTAATGATTGACAAAGTTCCATTTTATGAATTGTCAAGCCCTTCCAAGCTATTTATTTTGACGTTGTTGATACTATTATTAAGAAGCTTGATAATTATCACAGATCATTGATCCGTACGTGGAAATAGAGGTGATAGGGATCCCAGCTGACAACTGCAAAAGGCGCACGAAAACAGTGATGGACAACGGTAATTTTTCTGTTGTTCTTGTTTTTCACGGAGTACTGTCCCATTGGCGCAATCCTATCTCGCGAGCTGACATGTGTAGGCTGGGCTTTACATTGCCTAGTGTGGAAAAAGGGGTCTTTATTCACAAAAGACAGTAATTCATTTAGGTTGTGCAATAGAGAAAATTTACCAAGACATAATTTTTCATCAAAACGTCATGAAACGCTTATAGTTACGTGGCGTATGGTATCAGATTATCCTGGACACTTGCATTCTAAATTAAAAACAAATTAATTTGTTTTCCCACCTACTGGCGATAACAAACGATTCACTCCAGAAGAACAATAAGCACTTAATGACTGGCCTCAAGGGGAACGGTGAGAGAGACCTTCAATGTTCAGGGTCGAGAGGAAACAAAACTCGCTGTTTCCCGAGGGGCCAGTCATTAAGTGTTTTGTTATACCTCCCAACTCAAAAATAGAAAAACAATAACAACAACAACAAAAAAATGATTTGCATGAGCGGTAGTCGAGCCGAGCTGTCCTACCGAAACGACACGATAACAGTATTTTTCTTTGCAGCCATCAAAAATAAAGACAATACTTAAGTTGCTTTGCCTTATGCAAATGCTTAACTCAAGATTTCTGGGTTTGATTTGACGAGGAACAGCATATTTTGTTGTAAATGACACAGCTATTTTCCTACCTAGCGAGTGGCGACAGCGATCGAAGAGCGAGTTGCCGAACGCGAGCGACCCGTTTTTGGCGCCAAATTAAAAGCTTGAAGACACCGAATGTTCAAATTTCCCCTTTGTTAATTCAATATGTTTTCGCCGAATTATAAATCCCTTTTCTTGAACAATGAATGCCTACTCTAGTGAGAAACGTTGTCCGACTTCAATGGCTTTTTGACCTCTGGCCGACTGGCACACAAATTTGCCGCTGTTTCAAGGTGCACGACCTGATCACGTGCGAGTCCAAAGTCGAAAGTTGTTGTTTCCCCGGGGAGTTAGTCAGTTTTGTTCCCATGGCACGTGACACGTTCTCCTCCAATCGGAAAACGTATTTGAGTTGGGGGATATGACAACAGAACTTGATTAATGTTATGCTATATTAATTTTCAGGCTTCAATCCAGTTTGGGACGAGACTATTATTTTTATTCTTACTTTTCCGGATCTGGCAAATTTCCGATTTGTTGTGTGGGATGAAGATCCTATTGGTAGAGACTTCATCGGCCAAGTTACGTTTCCATTCACAAGCCTCATGCCAGGTTAAGCCATTTAATGCGATAACAAAAACAGACACATTTTCTTTTTCTTGTTTTTCAATTCTTTATATTATTACACTCGCAATAATTAGACAAAGAAATTGATACAGATAAAGTTTATCTATAGCTATTTCTTACTTTATCTATCTGCACGCTTATGCAGGTGTATACCTACTGGCTTCCTGATCAGAGAAATAGCTATGTGTCCATTTATAAACAAAACGGTGGGTTATCCCACGTCTATCGGCACCTACACCCGGAAAATTCTTAACTTCCCTGTTGCTATTGTTTTTGTTCTTGTTTGTTTGTTTGTTTGTTTACTTCTGGTGTGTTGGTACGGCTGCACATAGACTATAGGGACTATAGTTATTCATTTTATCATGTTATTTACTTACCGCCCTAGTTGATTGCCTGGGTCCTGTAGTCGCTATGGCTATTCCAAGCGGCCTAAAATTTATTTGATAGGCCATTTCAGAGCTGCGTCACACCTCTATATGTCAAAAGCGATTCTTCATTCGAAATTACTCATGTGAAAACGTGTACGGCCTACAGGTTCATTTTCATGCAAATCAAACCATTTTCATAAGAAAGGTTTTCCACGAAGACGCGTTTTGAAACAGAGGCACAAGGTAACTCGGAAATGGCCTATTATATATATTTTTAATTGTAAATATGTTTACGAATGAAGTTGGCGATGTTGTTTTTGTTGCCACTGAAGTTATTGTTTTACCGTTTTTGTTTTCTCTGTTGTTATGATGTCATTTCATCTAGACTAATTATTATTTGTTGCCTTTTCATTTAAGGTTTCAGACATGTCCATCTTGAAGGAAACCAACAGGCCTCTATTTTTGTTCACGTTACATTTGCGGATTACCACGGTGAAAAGGTACAATTGATTAGTTTATTTAAAATATCTACTCTCTATCTAACTTTAAAGACTCTAAAGACTTTAAAACTTAAACTTCACCATGGTTTTCAAGGAAGGTACTAAATTTTTACTTAATTCCTACTTTAAAATGTATTTTCCTAAAATAGGAAAAGTGCGCAATATTTTCTGGCTTGGCTTTATTTGCTCGTTTCCTTGTTTACTCGTTTGATCAGCGCCTTAATTTCTTGCAAGACGGTTTGCTGCGAGTAACTGCGCGAGCACTTGTATCGGGGGGAACACAATGATCAACTAACGAGGGGACGATAAGATGGGATATATGGTGATTAAAAGCGCATTGAGCAAAGTTTCCTCGACGAAGTCTGGCTTTTGGAAATCCCCTTTTCATTGCCACTTTACTTTTTTAATCAATTTTCTTGAATGGTCCATTATATTCTCTAGAATATAAAATCACCATTGCATCCAGCTTTCTAGTCTCTTAGCGTTCCGTGCCATATTTCTTTATTTGGTACCACAAATACCCCCATAAGTGCTCGGGCTAGTATCCTCGGACCAAGCCATCACTCTTACCAAAGTGAGCCATTAGGAACAATTTCCTTGCAGGTAATGGCTGGGTTGGAAATGTACAATCAAGAAAGAAGATATTCAGGAGGAGTGAAATTTAAGAAAAGACAGCGAAGGGACACCACTTTGTTCTAGGATGAATGTGACCGAAGACACTACAGAAAACATTGTCGACCATGTGCATACGCGACTTGGTGGCATAAACTCATGGCCAGGATCGATGTCTAAGCTCTAAGTTAATTATGAACGATGACTCACGTGGCATATAACGTGGTGTCTTGAAAATATAAATATGTACATACAGTTTACAAATATTTTAATAATCATAGTAAAGGTATTCACTTGACCCATTTGCATAGAGAATACGCGAAAACCTCACTTATAAACTGTTGAAAAAAATCGACAAGACCTCATGCATTCTCCGAGTTGAATGCGACGGAAAACTCAGCAGGAGACCGGGTCTTTTTAACTGGTCGAATGCTTTATTGAAACTACTTGACAGTTTCTAAAAGTAAGAGGATCATTTTAGAAAGCAAACATACAGGAAATTCGTTATTGTAAAATAGACGAAGCAATAATTTCGAAGAAAAAAAAAAAAAACTATCATAATGCTTCATGCGTTTGGCATTTGTGGCTCGAGTATAAGGGAATTCTTGTTTACAATATTTGTTTCATTAGCATAAGCAATTCAGTGTCTGATGGAGCTACAAATAAAATAGTTCTGAATATTGAAAGGCAATAGTGCGATTAAACCTGCCAATAAAAATGAGCCTGATGTATTAAATACTTTCTGTGCAACACGGGCTTAAAAACTCAAAATTTTACAGAGAATGTATAAGTTCATTAGCGCTTATACCACCCAGATATTTTGCAGTTTTTGAAAGACAATATCTCCTTGAATAGTACTCCCAATGAGCTAAATTTTCACCAGGTATTAAGTTTCACTAGCTCTTTAGCTGCCTGGGGTCAATTTATATCTAACATGTTTCCTTCTGTACGCACGCCGAATGCAAATGAGCAAAAATGTAAACAATGACGTCAGCATGAATCCCCCTATACGATAATATCTCAGAACTATTCAGATCCGCCTTTTCTTCCTGATATCCTATACGACCGGAGAGGAGGAATCCGTCCCCCTTCTTTATCTTCAAAATTTATTTAATTAAGCAATGATAATGAAGCTTAAAAGAAGTATATAGAAAACTCTACGTTTATTGCCATTCAGAAATCAATCTAAGTGTAAGAAATATATATAAAAGATGTAATTTTCGAGATGGAAGCCATATCAATACAGTGGGACCTTGACATGACGAAGGACCAAAGGATCGGCAACATTCGTTCGCTATAAAGAGGTTTCGTTATTCGGGGCTCAATAAATATTGTTCGTTATTCCTAGGACCTCGTTATTTAGAGCTTTCTTAATTAAGAGGATCCAATGTACCACTACCTAAGTTTGGGAGGGTATTACCCTCTATTTGTTTCCTCTTAACCTGCAGCAAAGGCTGGTTATCACGTGTCATTTTCGAAAGTTGAAGGAGCCCAACAATCATGCGGCATCTGTTTTACCTCTCAAGCTACTTTTTCTTTCTCGCATATGAACTTAACCTTAGAATCGCAAGGTATATCATACCACACTTTATGATATAAAGTTACACAATCCTCCTCGACCAGGTAATTATTTGGCTCGTAAGTTCCCCAGTTGGTATAGGCACCGAGTGGATTTCCGTCAGACCATTTCCAATGATTTTCCCTGTCAGCATCAGTTAGACCGACCCAGTAGCCCCACGCGACACTCGTATCTGGAACTAGGGTTTCAATGAAGGACCTTTCTTCGTTAGAGTCAATCTTGACCAGTCGGGCATTCATGAAATTGCAAAATGCTTCAGCTTGCTCCCAAGACTTTAGGGTCGAGAAAACGGCATAGTGAGAATTTGCATATGGTGTCCAGAAAGAAGGGCATCCTGGTGAAATTACAAAGTGGCGTCTTAATTAGTACATGCAGACTCATGAATCCAGCGACCATAGAATTAATGTTAGATTGTGTAAGATATTTTCTGTGGCCACTTCTTTTGCATCATATTAAGAGCGTAAATCCGAAAATATCGAGAATCAGCCGACAGAAGCGAAATATCGAGTTTTTTCTTACTTGACCAAAAGAACCCATTTGGTTAACTATTTTCGGAAATGACATCAATAGGTTCGATTTCCTTTTCCTTGCTTCAAAATTTGCAAAACTTGAAAATTCGGCCACAGGGCCTTCAGCGGTGGCCGTGAGACTTGAAATTTGGCGCATGTTTAACATATTCGTATGGACGTACCAAACGTTGTCTTAACATGTCCTTTACACAGTTTGTGGAGCATCTCTTAAACTTTAAAAATAGTTAAACTTCGGAAGCTGAACCATTTACGAACATAAAGTGATAATGCTAATATTAGCAAACTTTGAACTTGTCAAATGCTGTCTGTTATATCACAGTCAAGTAAATAAATATAACCAAATGAAAGCAGGTTCTTTATTCTACTCGCCTGGAAAAAATTACAGGTGGCCCGTAAAAACTGTTCCGTTGAGAGAATTTTCCGTGAGGTCACTTTGACGCATATCTAACTTAATTATTCAATTGTTAATCATTGCACAATTGTTATTATTTCCGACTAGTTTTTATTTTATACATTCCCACTAAATCTTTGAAGGTAAAGAATTGAAATAAATTCAAGATAAGAAGTGCAAACAAGTTTTTACAACTCAGCTTATCAATAGACCAATCTGTTTGTTTTTCCAATAACACTAGTACTTTATCATGAGTCACGCAAACTTTTTCACACGGTAGCGAACTTGACTATGGCTTCGATGGATCCTTTTTGACATGGATCTTATGCATTCTAACTAAGACTTTGGTTATAACGAGTACAGATAGCCACTCAAGCAATGGAAATACAAAATTCGTGAAACATGAAAGGGATATCTTTAAACACAGACAACAACTATAATTAAATTAAACTAGGTACGTCGCGTTAAACTTTACAGTATCACTACCACTAGTAAACACTTGGATGCTTTGCTGTACTATTTTCATGTGCAAAATTTCCATTCACGAAAAAGTTTGAGATATGTACCGGTATATTCCAGAATCGCTGTATATTAGGAAGACGTTATTTATGTTTCTTAGTTTATGATTAACTATTTCACGCGAGCTTCGGAATAAACTCAGTAGACATTATTAAAATAAACGGAAATCCTTAAAAACGTTCATTAACAGATTCCTTCCTAGCTTTGGAATTCTCAATACGCTAGTCAGTTTGGATCTTCATCGCTTTGCTACTTTTTTCATAAAGTTTACCTTGATGAAGACACGATTTTCAAACCAGTGAAAATACTTGTTCCTCAATCACACTCCTAAATTGTGTTACGTGACAATGTAATCAGCAATTAATTTGCCCGAGATACAGATCGATATAACTAGCTACTGAGCGTGAGTGGTTCAGGTAAAAGTTACTTATAGGGAACATCTCACTTCACAGCGAACGCGGCTTCCTGACTAACTATTTATAATCTATAATCGTCGTCGGCAAAATGGTTGTGTGGCTTACGGAGTAATCAGTCGGCATATGTTTACTTTAAAACCCAACAGTTTGTTCCAACGGGCTCACGTAAGTCTCAAGGTACTAAAGTACCAAAACCATTGTTGTTGATGTAACGACTGTTTTGAGCCTGTAAACATATACCCACTGATCGGGAATAGTGTAAATAGACCTTCAAGATTGCCAACGTGAACCAAATAAGTCCCGATGACGTGGACATATGGTCATTTCTAAGTGAGAGGCATCAATTTTAAATACATCTGCACGCAGAAAAAAAAAAGTTTATGCCAGCGAAAGAGTTATAATTTATTGGAAGACAGGTTAAAATGTTGTCTTAAAGTTACAGTAAATTGACTATCGCATATTGCCTGCCCTTGTAAGAAGAAGCTTCCACTCGGTGTCAACACCGGAATCATCGCTGATGTTGTGAAATCCAAGATGAATGTACGCTTCCTTTGTACACTCTCGTATGGTGACGCATTTTATATCAGCGGGTCTCTCTTTACTCGAACAGCACTCTCCACCCACTAGCGATGAATAATCACATGCGCATGCCATGAGAGAATATAAATAGTTAGTCAGAAAGCGTTCGCTGTGAAGTGAAGTGTTCCCTATAAATAACTTTTACCTGAACCACTCACGCTCAGTAGCTAGTTATATCGGTCTGTATCTCGGGCAAATTAATTGCTGATTACATTGTCACGTAACACAATTTAGGGGTGTGATTGAGGAAGAAGTATTTTCACTGGCCTGAAAATCGTATCTTCATCAAGGTAAACTTTATGAAAAAAGTAGCAAAGCGATGAAGATCCAAACTGACTAGCGTATTGAGAATTCCAAAGCTAGGAATGAATCTGTTAATGAACCTTTTCAAGGATTTCCGTTTAATTTAATAATGTCTACTGAGTTAATTCCGAAGCTCGAGTGAAATATTTAATCATAAACTAAGAAACATAAATAACGTCTTCCTAATATACAGCGATTCTGGAATATACCGGTACATATCTCAAACTTTTTCGTAAATGGAAATTTTGCATATGAAAATAATACAGCAGAGCAGCCAAGTGTTTACTAGTGGTAGTGATACTGTAAAGTTTAACGCGACGTACCTAGTTTAATTTAATTATAGTTGCTGTCTGTGTTTAAAGATATTTTAATAGACTATGGCTGCCATACTAGCTACGAAACTACAACGATAACGGTAACCGGGCCTGCGCTGGCCCAGCATGCAATGGGCCTAGAGCCCAGTCCTAGCATACGATACTACATTTCCCCCTTGCTTACAGATAGTTCGGTGGGGTGACACGCAGAAAAATAAACAACAACTCATCACGAAATAAGTCAGTGTCTAAAGTCCATTCTAGACCGGGAACAGTTATCTAACTTCAGCATTATAGCTGAGAGTCTGGGTACTTTTCCTTTAGATATGTGTCAGTGTCCTTTCGGTGCCTCTCACTTCTCTCACTTCTTCCCTGATCCCGGGCAAGTGGTGATGTCAACCCGGCTGGTAAGGCAGCATCGGCGGGGATGGACTCATTGGCGTCCGTCCTAATCATGCTTCCATCAATCTGCTCCAAACCAGGGGGCCCCTCTTCTCCGGTGATTGGTGGCGACTCATTGACAGGCTCTGCTTGCGATTGTGCCCTGGACCACCTGTGGGCTTCCTCGATCGACCTGAAGGGAACTTTCTTAAAGTGAGCTGTGGTCCTTGTGATGGAGCTGCCATAGGGCCTTTTAGCTATCACCCTGGTGCCCATCCTGCACTGCACCCGCAATAGTTCTACCTCATAGGCAGGTGTGGCCTTGTTGATTGCCTCCTTTCGGACTAGTACAGAGTCTCCCACCTGTATGTCAGAAGGTTTGACATACCTTTTGTTGTCTGCATACCCTTTCATTTGCATTTTCTTCTCAAGATCCCTCTGGAACAGTTCTTCAAAATTGTGCTCACGAGGAATTACTCCAATGGGAAGCCTGGTACGGAACTTGCGACCGGGCTACATCAGATCTGCCGGAGCAACATTAGTGGTGCAATGAGGAGTCACTCTGTAGGCACGAAGGAATCTGTATATCTCCTGTTTGAAATTCGATCCTGTCAACTTGTTTATTTGGTACAGCTTCTTCTGTACTCTCATGAACTGCTCAGTCTTTGCATTGGCTTGCGGATTCAGTGGCGTCTTTCGCTCATGATGAAAGCCCAAGTACTTGCTGAAGTCACTGAAATCCTGGCTATTGAGCGGAGGTCCATTGTCACTGCATACCGACACTGGTATGCCCAACGAGGCAAAGGTCTTATCCATCTTTGGTATCACCACCCTGGCGCTGGTGGAGGTGACAAATTCTACTTCCGCCATCTAGACTGCTTGCACACCGTAACCAGCGGATACTCTCCGGTATGTATGGGGCCCCAGAAGTCTACTGCAACATCTTACCAAGGCTCACTGGGCATGGGTGTCATGCGTAATAGCTCTCGCTCAGGTGACACATTCACCACCTGGCACGGGTGGCGGTGCTGGATATGCGCCTCCACCATTTTGTCTAGCCCTGGAAACCAGACTCTGGCGCGCAGGTACTTCTTGGTCTTGGTGATACCTTATTCCGCAGAGCCCTGGGAACAACAATTCTTGCACCTCGGACTACCAGCTCTCCTACGACAGCCAACTCGGTGAAGATGGGGTCGTACTGCGGCCCGAGCGCTCTCTTCTCTTGCGCCGTAAAGTATCCTCTAGTTATGGCTTCCTTCAAATCCGACAGTTCAGTGTCTGCTTGCGCTTCTTCAAGCAGCTCCTGCCAGGTGACTGCTTCAGGCACTGAAGATTTCACAATAGCCATGATATCCTTCTCGAACTCTTCCACCGTCTCTCTTAGCTCAAATTCAACTTGGTTTTTACTGGCCTGGCTCTTTTGCGTAGCAAGTGGCTCTGGATGCCGTGAATGGTAGTCTACTTCATTGCTCTCTGCTCCCTCCTTCTTTCCGGGTACGTAATTGAGGCGATAGTTGAAGCCTTGTAGGCGGACGCGTATCCTCTCTAAACGGAGTGGTGCAGTTGTCCTGTAGCCTGAAAGCAGCGGTAACAGCGGTTTGTGGTCAGTGTCAACCTCAAATGTGTCTCACATCCATTCAGGTATATCTGATTGGCAAAGATGCCCCACTCCACAGCTTTGGCTTCCTTCTCTAGCTGTGAGTATCTGCTCTCAGTGTCAGTGAATGCTCTTGATCGATAGGTGACAGGTCGCCATCGCTTGGCTTCAGGGTCATACTGCTTCATGGTGGCTGCCATTCCACCTGGTCCTGCATCGGTCGTCAGCCTTGTCTTCCGTCGTGGATCAAAGTATGCCATCACTGTGTCGTCCGTCAGCATTTCCCGGACCCGTTCGAATGACCTTTGGCACTCTTGTGTCCACTGGAACTTAGCATTCACCTTGAGTAGCTCTCTCAGCGGTGCAGTGGCCTGTGCAAATCCCTCCATGAAGTCTGCGTTTGCTCCAGCGAAGAATAGAAAGGAGCGTACCTCTGCTGCTTACTGTGGGGAACCTGCTGCCTTCAGGGCTGCTACTTTATCTGGGTCTGGTGATATTCCTTCGCTTGAGAACACCTTTCCAAAGACGTTCACAGCTCGGAGGTTGAGCCTGCTCTTCTTCAGGCTGAGTGTGAGCCCGTGCTCGCGCCACAGCTTGAATATATGCCTGAGTGCTTCGTCATGCTCCTCGGCCGTTGCGCCGAAGACTATTATGTCATCATAGATGCTGACAGCATTTGGCTCTTGTGCCACGATCTTGCGAACCTCCTCGTTGAAGATCTCTGCCGCACTGTTGACCCCAAAATGCAGCCTTTTGAAGCGTTTCAACCCTCTATGCGTGTAAAATGTGGTCAGTTTCCTGCTTTCCTCGGCCAGCTCCAGCTGCATGTATCCATCGTTCATGTCTAAGTGAGAGAAGTACTTGGCCCCGTTAAGTCTTGTCTCCAGCTCTCTTAAGGTGGGGATGGCATGTCTGGTTCTCTTTATGTGCTTGTTGGCATCTGTCATGTCCAAGCTAGCCCTGATGTTTTCTCCGTCTTTCTTTGGAGTGAGGACAACATTGCTGCACCATTCTGTTGGTTCGTCTCCAACATCTTCTATGATGTCCATTTGCTCCCACTTGTCCAGAATCTCATCAAATTTGTCCTTTAGTGCTAGGGATATTCTTCTCTGTTTCTGCACGGCGCCTTTTGCGTCTGGGTCCACGTGCAATTTCACCTTGACTCCTCTCAATTTTCCTAAACCCGAGAGCACATCCTTGTACTCTTGGACTAGGTCAACGGTCACTTGCCGTTTCTCCCCCATGACTGGCAGTGGTGTGCTCGTAGTCATGTCCAGGTGGTACTCCACGAGACCCATACGTTCGGCGGCTCCACGGCCTAGCAGTGCTGTGTCGCCTTGACCTTTAACTACATACACCGGCACTGCTATCTCCTTTTCTCCTCTAGCGAGTGTTGCGGTGAATTTTCCAAGCACGGGTAGCACTGGGCCTTTCCCTTCCCCGGAGTAGCTCCTGATCGCTACGCTGGTTTGCTGTAGGGGGCAGTTGGCCCGAAGCTTTCCATAGTGCTTTTCAGTAACTACTGTGACGTCAGCCTGCGTGTCCAAGTGTAAACTGATGGGAATGCCATTGACGTGAATGGCGACAGTTGGATTCTGTGATTTTCCTTCCTGTAGCTGGTACAAGAACGCATCTTCTAAGAACTCCTCTTCTTGAGACCCACGGTGTGTGTTGGTCTGCTGCTCATACTCCATTGCATTGGCTCGCTTGTCTATCCTGTCGTTGGCCGCACCCTTGCACATGCGGGCAAAGTGATTTGGACGCCCACACTTGCGGCATCTCCTTCCAGTAGCTGGGCATGTATCCTTGTTGGCATGTGCCTCATTCCCGCACTTGGAGCAAGGCGGTCTGGCCTGTGCCTGCGAATGGTCAGCGGTGCGGCTCGGCCCTTTATTTCTCATGCTGAACCGTCCTGGTGTGTTAACCCGTTTCAACTCTGGATCGCCCTTATCTTGGCTTTTTTCTTCCTCTGCACTTTTCATTATTTGGCTGCCTTCACTTGCTATCTCAAAAGCCTTAACTGTTTCTCTTACCGATTTCAAGTCTCTATTTTTTCGTATGATTTCATTCCAAAGCTCGACGTTGCTGGTTTTTATCACAGTCATCATGATGATTGCGTCGTCCAGTGTGATGGGGAAATCGCAATGAAGCGCCTGCTTTCTGCATTTCGTCTCGAAGTCAGCGAAATACATGTCGGGTGACCATTCTGTGTTGAACCACTTGTACAACTCCAAAGTGTTGTTGCGATTCGCCTTGAAGTATTGATCCAGCATTTCGATGTGCGATTTGTAATCTGTGGGCTGTTCGGGGAGTGTTTGGATTAGCTTCTGGAGCTCTTCTCCTCCTACTAATAACAATAAGTCTAGCTTGTCGGTATCATTGACTGCCATCAATCGGGTGGCTCGTACGAAGCGGTCTTTCCATAACTTCCATGTTTTCTCGCCTTGCCCTGGTTCACCACTCAAACTAAAGGCGCCCACGCTTGCTCGTACGCTGGCAAGAACTCCTGACTTTCCTTTCTGACTAGTGCCGGCTTCTTCTGGCATTGTTGGTTGTTCCTCGTCGCCAATTTAATAGAATATGGCTGCCATACTAGCTACGAAACTACAACGACAACGGTAACCGGGCCTGCGTTGGCCCAGCATGCAATGGGCATAGAGCCCAGTCCTAGCATACGATACTACAGATATCCCTTTCATGTTTCGCGAATTTTGTATTTCCATTGCTTGAGTGGCTATCTGTACTCGTTATAACCAAAGTCTTAGTTAGAATGCATAAGATCCATGTCAAAAAGGATCCATCGAAGCCATAGTCAAGTTCGCTACCGTGTGAAAAAGTTTGCGTGACTCATGATAAAGTACTAGTGTTATTGGAAAAACAAACAGATTGGTCTATTGATAAGCTGAGTTGTAAAAACTTGTTTGCACTTCTTATCTTGAATTTATTTCAATTCTTTACCTTCAAAGATTTAGTGGGAATGTATAAAATAAAAACTAGTCGGAAATAATAACAATTGTGCAATGATTAACAATTGAATAATTAAGTTAGATATGCGTCAAAGTGACCTCACGGAAAATTCTCTCAACGGAACAGTTTTTACGGGCCACCTGTAATTTTTTCCAGGCGAGTAGAATAAAGAACCTGCTTTCATTTGGTTATATTTATTTACTTGACTGTGATATAACAGACAGCATTTGACAAGTTCAAAGTTTGCTAATATTAGCATTATCACTTTATGTTCGTAAATGGTTCAGCTTCCGAAGTTTAACTATTTTTAAAGTTTAAGAGATGCTCCACAAACTGTGTAAAGGACATGTTAAGACAACGTTCGGTACGGCCATACGAATATGTTAAACATGTGCGAAATTTCAGGTCTCACGGCCACCGCTGAAGGCCCTGTGGCCGAATTTTCAAGTTTTGCAAATTTTGAAGAAAAGAAAAGGAAATCGAACCTATTGATGTCATTTCCGAAAATAGTTAACCAAATGGGTTCTTTTGGTCAAACAAGAAAAAAACTCGATATTTCGCTTCTGTCGGCTGATTCTCGATATTTTCGGATTTACGCTCTTAATTGTTTTAAAATCATAACTATCAATAGTTTGTACGATTTTTGACAAAATATCAGTTATGGAAAATCATTGGGGTCATGGAATATCAGGTAGATAAGCAATTTCCAGCTGCTAGTCTTTTCAGCATCCAGAATGAAATCTCCACAGTATTTATGTAATTGTGTGTTTGTTTGTTTTTGTTTTTGATTTTTTGTTTTGTAAGTTGTATTTTGTTCCTTTTATGTATGTTAACTGCGGTGGTGGCAAATCAATGCTTATTTCCACTTTATAGCCCTTACTGTGTTATTTGCCCACATGGATATAGTACTGGTTGTGCAGAAAAAGACCACCGAAGTTTTTAACCTGCAACCAGTCGTTACTTTCCATTAGGCCATCCCCTTGAAGCTATAGAAAAAGGCAGTAGACGTCTACATACTCAAATAACTGTCGATTGTCTTTTGATATTGAGAAATGGGAATGATTGTTAAAGCTGGATGTAGATTCCTTACCTTCACAGCAACCGTAGACTTCCACCCTCATCGAAACGTGATTTTTCCAATCCACTGGACGAAAACGGATGTATCGTGCCTGGAGTGGAGGTTTTAATTCGTGATAAACAACAGAGTCCTTGTCAGTGTTTCCATCAATATTCTAAACAAACAAGACGAGCAATTGTTACCAATCCAACTTATTTCACCTAACGCTCTACAGTCAAACTTCCACTAACGGTCACCTTCCGTCGGTGGACATCCCTCGTTATCGGACACTTAGTAGTCCCAGTCACATACAAAAAAGTGCATTCCTTTCTACCCCCATGAGATGACAGTTTCCTTAAGTGGACACTTTTTTCTGCTTGCATGGGATTTTTTCGGGTTTTAAGGGTGTCCGCTAGCGAAAGGCCCGACTGTATTGGATATCAATTAAAGACAATTAATAATACACCAAGCTGTTTGAAATTGCACTCGCCTTAAGGACCACTCGCAGTTTTTTTATGGGCCATTTCCGAGTTGCCTAGTTAAGTGGCAGTCTCTCTAAAAGCGGTCCACTGCATTTCTGGTCGGAAAAACGTTTTCCCTCAAACTTTTCTCAGTGAACTATCTTGGGTCATAAGTAAATGCAAAGACTTTAGTTTTTGCAAATACTTCAAAATAATAAAGTGTATTATCGTTTGTCTCACGATGTAGTCACTTGAGATGTAGATCGCGACGTAGATCGTAGATGTAGATCGGATCTTTGCTGCTCAACAAAGATCCGACAGACCGCTTGACCCGGAAGCTATCTGAGAAGCTGCTAACCCTGAAACGGAGTGGATACATATCAGAGGCGGTTTATAATAAGATCAGACCCCGACACAAACAACCACCTAGGATCTATGGTTTGCCGAAGATCCACAAGGCCGACACACCGCTAAGGCCAATTGTGTCGTGTGTCAACACCTTTGCATACGACCTGTCTGCTTTTTTGGCTAACGTATTATCTCCTCTTGCAGGTAACTCGAACTTCACAGTGAAGAACTCAACTGACTTCGCCTCCACCATCGCCAGTGAGGAGATCCAGGACCACGAGATCATGGTGTCTTTCGACGTAGAGTCACTGTTTACCAACGTACCGATCGAGGGCGCCGTACAAGCCGCGCTACAAAAAATGGAAAACGACGCAGACCTGGCTGACCGCACTACACTTACACCAGTTCAAATCGCGGACCTCTTGAATTTCGTATTAAGATCTACGTACTTCCAGTACAACGGATCGATTTACGAACAACGAGACGGCACAGCCATGGGGAGCCCTGTATCCGCGGTTATTGCTAATCTCTACATGGAGATATTTGAAGAACAAGCAATAGAGTCCGCACCTTGCAAGCCTAAGATCTGGAAACGCTACGTAGATGATACTTTCACCATCCTGGATCGGGATAGAGATGACGTCTTCCTGCAACACCTGAACAGTCAACAACCATCAATCCGTTTCACCATGGAGATCGAGAACAACAACAAGATCGCCTTTCTCGACACGTCAGTTTACAGAGAACCTGCTGGCCGCCTTACCACCAGCGTCTACAGGAAACCAACACATACTGATCAGTACCTAGCGTATGATTCACACCACCCTCAGTCAGTAAAGCGCGGTATTGTGAAGTGTCTGTACGACCGGGCTAAACGTCTCGTCACCAAACCATCAGTAATCGCTGGAGACAAGAAACATCTGTCATCTGTACTTGTTTCTAACGGATATCCCTCCTCTTTTGTACAGAAGATCACAAAGGCACGAACAGCCCCAAGAAGAGAGCCTGTCGCGGAATTTAAATCCCCCGCCGTTTTACCTTATGTCCAAGGAGTTTCGGAGTCTCTCCGCCGCTGCCTAGAACAACAAGGCATTCGCACCGTCTTTAAGTCCGACACGACACTTCGGTCACACTTAGTGCGACCAAAGGACACCGTCAACCCGGCTAAACAAGATGGTGTTGTCTACAGGATTCCCTGTGAGTGCGGCAAAGTCTACATCGGGGAAACAGGGAGATCTATGCAGGAGACGATCAAAGAACACGACAGGGATATACGACTCGCCCGTACCCAGACCTCCGCCGTTTCTGAACACACCCACGAGACCGGCCACTATCCTATCTGGAATGAGGTCAAGTTTATTGATCGAGATCCTCACTAGTACACACGTAGGGTCAAGGAAGCTATTCAAATAAGACTTCACCCTAACAACATCAACAGGGATAGTGGAATTGAAATGAAGCATGGATACCCACGATCAAGAAACACAACAACAGGAGGACGGTACAACAACGGACCACTGAGGGAACAGCTACTCGCCGGAACAATGGAACAATAGGAGGATCGAAATGCATCAATCACAGCCGACCTTTGTGATATAAATGATACCGTGCAATCAGTCGACCTTATCGCCTGAAGAAGACTAGCAGTAAGCAGTCCAAAAGTCGCGATCTACATCTCAAGTAATTACATCGTGAGACAAACGATAATACACTTTATTATTGCATCCACCACGATGAATAACAACAACCTTTTCCTCGACATTTACTTCAAAATAATTTTTTTAGAGCTCACAACAATCATAGCCGGAAAACGCCTAAATTTGAGCATTCCAATGACGGAAAATTTCCTAAATTGACAAGCTCGCTGCTCAAAGACCACCAAACGTAACAAAAAATTGTTGCTATCCCTACATTGAGTGATCCTTCAAGGGTAAGAAATGCACGTTACTTTTGATATATTTTGTTTTGTGGGATCCTGAGAATTTATCTATTACCACCCGTTATATCACTTTCTGAAAACCTGCCAAAGTAGCTTGTCTTCGCTGGCGTTTATTTCCCAAGTCCAGACCCGGCCGCTCAAAACTCCAACTGAATTCTGCTAAACAAGGGTTAGGAAACATAGAAATGTAAAAATACCTTGCGCTTTTTATCTTTCTTTCCCACAGCGACTTCGAACTTTCTGCGCTTTGTGCGATTCTCACCCTTCATTATGCAAGTTAGGTTGTCACGCAAGTTCACATTCAAAACGCGTTAACATTGTTACATTTCACCTTAAGTGTAAAATAAAAACGATTACACAAAAATAACAATTATTAACGGCTTAAGTAGCTGAAAGTGTTGACTTATTTGTTCCCTTGTACCGTGCCGTGAGGAAATCGCTGGGAAATGATGTGGTGGCTCCAAAGTATTATGCAAATTTAGTTGCCTGTAAAACTTGGTCTATATAATCGGGAAACTTTTTCATGTTTTTGAATCTAGCTTTTCTTCTATTGACGATTTAAAAAAAGAAATACGTGTAATTCAATATTTGCATGCACTTAGGGTTCTAATACTTAAACATGTAAAATTCAGCTTTTACAATGTGTGAAAGGCTTCTACAATGAATACTGAAATCGACAATTTGTGACCAATACATTCAATTCAATTAGCTTCTATTCTGTTTATTATCTTCTATTCGGCAACTGAAAGTTGAAAGGCGACATGGTTTAGCTTTGGAGGTTTTCGTGGATCAGTATATCCGTATCATTTATGAGCAAAGTTAAATATTTAGTAACTTGAAATAGTTTGTGCGGCTAGAATTAATATCAAAAAATCAATTTTGGCTTTTTTTATTACCCGTTGAAGCGACCGCCCAACAACAGGAATAGGCAATTTTATAACTAATTTTGGTGGCCTCGTTTAGTATCAATTTTGCAATTTAATTTTAGAGGCATTTTTGGCAAGAAATTTCAGTGCTAGTTGTGTAGTGTTTTGGCTAAAGCCTAGCTTACATGATTAAATTTTACCACCGTGTCTGACAGATCAGATTAAACGGATACCTATCTCAAAACAAAATGTCGTGCTTTTTATCGCGCACGTGTACAGACCGTTGTGGGATTCAATAGGAACATCGGGTATCATTAGCTTACTTCAATGCAATGACATCATAGAAAGCCACCTTGCTTCCATCCATTTGTCACGAGAGACCATAACAGAGGGACAGCTTATCTTGGCGAGGGCTGACCTTTTTGATTTAGACGAGTCGCTTGTCGCGCAAATGTCCGTATGCGCCAAGCACAGGCACACGTATGGGAAGTTCTGGTGACCCAGAACAGCCTGTCAGTATCCAGCACATCAAGGGCGTCCTGGTAGGAACCAGAAAGCGGCAAAGAGCTGATATTCACTGAATCTTGAAATGGCTAAAGCCATCAAATGTATGGTTTTCTTGTTCAAGTCGGCTCAGGTTCGTACAACAAATTGTAACTTTCTTACACACCTTTTGTTACATAACACAGGCGTTAAAACATTTTGTTTTATCCGGCTGTAATGCATTGAAAGCAGTTTCAGAGGTAATAGGGGCACTGCCCCATAGAGAAAAGGTCAAATTAGCTGCACCTGAGAGGGATCTGAGTTCACATAGCTGTTTGGTCAGGACACCCTCTAATTGTCCACCAAGTCGATGCTCATTTTCAACTGCAACACAACCCGTCCTCATCCTCGTGTTTACTTTTTGATCATCCTGATTCTCGCTCTTCTAGTATAGTAAAACTTATGAGAGTCATCTGAGGGATTTGGTTACGAAAACGTTATTAAATAAAGAAGTACTCACTTAGTTAGGAGAACAATAATTGTCCACCAAGTCGATGCTCATTTTGAAGTGTTTTCCAAATGCATCGCAATCCATTATAACAAAAGAGCAAGCAAGGTTGCATTGTAAGACAATGAGTATTGCTAAAGCGAATACACAGTGTACGAAGCTGTACATATTAGTTGACTTTGCAGTGTCTGGAGCAGATAAGGAGGTAAAATATTTGTGGCTTGTGCAACACAGCTGAGATTACGAAGTCTATGAAGGTCACGATGTTGTCGATTTCAGTTACAGCGTTCTGTCAAGATTTGATATCAATTTTCAAGTTTTAACATCGGCTAAATAGTACGGTTCACTTTAGAAACATCAGCAGAAAATGGAAAGAAAGAATCAAAACACTAGAAAAGTTTTGCAAACTGACCGGTCATAAACAGGACTAATAGAAGTAATGGACTGTGACTAAATTTGCAAATATTCCGGCCACGTTTTCCTGACTTTTCCACAAAGCGTCTGGAGATCACTGCTAATAATCCAGCAATGCTACCTATTTAAACCGTTTCTGAGTTTTAGTTTTTGTTGGATCCCTGTATCTTAAACGTGGCATGATTAATTAACAGAATGTGACAGCGTTTTGATTGAAAACAATCTGAATCAGCGTGACAACGTAATTTGCATAATGAAGTGTGAGAATCGCACAAAGCACAGAAAGTTTGAGGTCGCTGTGGGAAAGGAAGATAAAAAGCGCAAGGTATTTTTACATTTCTATGCTTCCCAACCCTTGTTTAGCAGAATTCAGTTGGAGTTTTGAGCGGCCGGGTCTGGACTTGGGAAATAAATGCCAGCGAAGACAAGCCACTTTGGCAGGTTTTCAGAAAGTGATATAACGGGTGGGGTAATAGATTAATTTTCAGGATCCCCCAAAACAAAATATATCAAAAGTAACGTGCATTTCTTACCCTTGAAGGATCACTTAATGTAGGGATAATAACAATTTGTTGTTACGTTTGGTGGTCTTTGAGCAGCGAGCTTATCAATTTAGGAAATTTTCCGCCATTGGAACACTCAAATTTAGGCGTTTTCCGGCTATGATTGTTGTGAGCTCTAAAAAAATTATTTTGACGTATTTGCAAAAACTAAAGTCTTTGCATTTACTCATGACCCAAGATAGTTCACTGAGAAAAGTTTGAGGGAAAACTTTTTTCCGACCAGAAATGCAGTGGACCGCTTTTAGAGAGACTGCCACTTAATTCTCTTTCAAAACGTGTCCTCGCGCAAAACTATTCATATGGGAATGTTTTCCGCCTACATGTTTCGCCCGAAACTCTCAGGTTTTCATGCAAATCAAGATCATGTTCACCCGCACAGTAAATTACCTATACTAATTACAATAATGATTGTTAATTATTAAAGTGTATATTATTATTATTATTATTATTATTATTATCCACTTTAGTGATAACGGGCGTCATCAGCACCATGTTTAAAAGATATCCAAGATAGAATCAAAAAGCAGTAGCACAGACAAAGTAATAGAGATGCCGTGGGGGTACTCCCTTATATGGGTTATATAGGTATGTGCAGCCCCAAACGGTGTGGTTTTTCAGCCGTTTTGCTCAGAAAATAGGGTATCGATTTTTTGCCATTTTAGTCTAAGATAGGGTATGGCTTTTGTAATCTAGTCTTAAATTGGTTATGCTGTTTGGAGGAAGCTACTTTTAATTTTCATCATTATCAGTAAGACCATAAACAAAAGCCCTTCAAAAATTATTTTGGGGGCAACTGTGTCAGCCGCAACGGTCACAAGTAGGGTGTCGAACTTTTTGGTCTGGTTATAAATAGGGTGAGGGAAAATCGCAGATTCTGGTCATACAGAGGGTAAAGGGGTTTTGGAAGAGGGCCTCACACCCACAACAAGATTTTCTGGGAGTAACCCCCTCCCCCCAGGTAAAGATGATAAGCATTTAAAATAACTGCACTCTTAGAATAAAACGTCATTTATTTTAGTGTTACTTTGGTTACCTTTATACTTTCTCCTGGTTCTCTGTAGTACTGAAAGTTCACATTATCGTCACTGTACTGTAAGTTATACTTAGTCACCCATTGGCAGCAATAACCGTTTCTTCCTTGCGTTGCTACACCTGTTATTAAAATGGAATCCGAGCCAAGAAAAACCTGAAGCCAAGGATTGGCATCATTTCTGACAGCTGACCAAGATCCATGTAATGTTCCAGTAGCTTGGAAGTGTAGTCTGGCCTGATTAGCGGCGTGGTTGGCGTCAAACTGTGAAGAAGCACTTATCTGTCCGTCACTGATTCTTCCACTTTCCATGCCAAGAGCTCTTTGACAATCTAATTTAGTGAACAGATTTGATAGCAAAGTTTCCTGTCACGTTTAAGGTATTTTCAATTGATTCTTTTAGAGCCAAAACCAACGTTATTATTCTCGCAAATCGCAAAACACACAGACAATCCAGCGATCCAGTCAAACGTGGAAGCAAGTTCATCTACAGTGTAGCTGCCATGAAGCGCGGCAAAGCGTGTGAGAGCAAGTCACGATTGATTAGGCTGTACCCTGACTGGATGACAAAGTGGCGTGAGATTTTGAGAAAACCGCTTAGCGTAATAACTTAAAACCAAAGGCGACACTCAAGCGAAAACCGCTGTAACATAACTTTAAAGTAACAGAGATGTCCTCCATAATTCTGAAAATCTTCATCCTAATCTCTTTCCATTTACTGTGGGATTTCATGGGATTGCATATTTCTTGATGATCAACACTAGTTACCAAAGTGTTTCATTCTCCTATACGTATTCTTTGTAGGAAGTGGTGAAAAGAACAATTTAACTTTAGAACAAAAGTTCGATGAACACGTTAACAATGTAATATTTGGCAGTTTCGATAATACATTACCGATACATCTAAATCCTCTGTCAGTGAACCCTACTTGACAGACTGAAAACTTCTCATGGCAAGGGTTAGTATGGCAGGGATTCTGTTAAAAGATAAAATAAACAGAAACAATTAAGATATTACCGATTCTCTATGACGTGTTGTCCTGATACAGTTTCATATGTATCCGAGGCTCGATTCAATGAACATATTTCGCTGTTGAAGTCAGATATTTTTAAACCCAATAATGAACGTAATTGAGAGATCCTCGATTTCTGCAGTCAGGGACAGATACAAGACTCCGGGGGGAGGGGGCGGTAGCTGGTATCTTGGGGTTGCAGAGTCAATGGGGAATGTCTCCAATAAGCGTCAACTTGAGAGGATGATCCAATGAAAGGATGATCCAATGAAAGGATGATCCAATGAAAGGATGATCCAATGAAAGGATGATCCAATGAAAGGATGATCCAATGAAAGGATGATCCAATGAAAGGATGATCCAATGAAAGGATGATCCAATGAAAGGATGATCCAATGAAAGGATGATCCAATGAAAGGATGATCCAATGAAAGGATGATCCAATGAAAGGATGATCCAATGAAAGAATGATCCAATGAAAGGATGATCCAATGAAAGGATGACCCAATGAAAGACTTCCTTTAGTCTCATGTCATGTGAACAACAATGAATGAGATTTTTGAAGTATTTGATAAGTTATGAATTTAGCGGCGACGCAGTCAATTTAGACTTAACAAATCTGCCACGATGAGAACTCTAATTTTTTTTTCTTTTTTTTTTTCTTCTAGTGAGTGGACTAAGTGTAATTTGCTTTTTTCAACGTTGACGCCTTGAAGAAAGTCAATTTGAATGAATTATTACAACAGTTAAACATACGTACCTCAATACCATGATATGTGTAGCTTTTTCTGTTCGACAGGTTGGAGAGTGTTGCGCTTTCATCTGTGGCGCTGTTTAGTTCACAAATGTAATTTCCTTCGTCGTAAGGTCCCACATTTACTGACACGCAGTTTGGCTCCAAATAGCATTCCACTCGGCAGCTCCCCTCATCAGTAACTTTCCCTGTTCTTATCACGTGGCCATTGAGTGCTTTGTTTGATGCCGGTTCCTTAAATATTATTATGCGGTCGTATTCATCTGTGGGCACTTCAAAACAAAGACACACTCATTTACCTTCAACTGGTAAATTCATTACTCTGGCCACAATCTCGATTCTGCTATCAGATCTTTCTACTGTGCTGAAGAAACTAGATCGCTCATGCTAGAGAGGCAAATATTGTAAACAACGATTCTCCTCTTAACATACAAGTAAATACATGCTATGCATGAATGCAGACGAAACCAAAACAGTTTATCCACTATTTATTGTCTGCTATGGGCAAACAAATATCTTCCAGTTGCACAGACCCCTACCTATTTCCTATATACATATTTTCTCAATGTTTCAATGTTGACCAAATGACGATAAAAATTGTTTTGAGGAATGTCATGGTAATTGAAGGCATGTCAACGGGAACGTCTTAACTTTCAACTGGGATATTAACCTTGCTTCACTAGGTGGGTTGCAAATGCTCCTGCTAACGGATATTTTGGCTTGTTTTTGGTAAAAAAAAAAAAAAATCTCAATTTCGATTAGGCTGGTGACAGGTTTGAATTATAGATTTAGTTGCTATCGAGACTTATAGCTTCCTTCGTTGTAAATCAGTTTACTTGTTGCTTTCTAGTGATAAAAATGAATCTTGTCGACAACATTTCGTTAATTGATATACTTTTTGACCGAATGGTCCGGAAAGATCATTCAGATGATTTCTGAAATTATTTAAGGATTCTTAATTATTTAACCCTGTTTGTTACCAACTTCAATATTCAGCTGCTGTTGTCACATTTCAAAATCAAACGAGCCACTAGGATGTAAACAACTTCAATAATATTCAATAACAGCTGTCAGCCCAAAGGAAATTATCACGAAAAACAATTGAAAATCTTCACGGCTCAGGCGATCAGTTATCCATTTTGTACATCTCTATAATTTCTTTTTCCTGCTAGTTCTGCTGTTTATTCACCAAAGAAAACTGTGCGGTCTTAACAGTTATGTACTGAATTGTATTTATTTCATTATTTTAAGCAAACACTTACCTGAGTACCTCATGCGTAAGGTTCACCACAGTTTAGACCATTTTACAAATGATAGGCAGGAATATTTGGTAATAAATATTTTAAAATTGAACAGTAAAAACCAGACTGAAAGTTGTAAGCTTGCTCAATTTAGTTCATTTCGGGAAAGTTCTTAACATCATTAGTCGCTTTCAATAATTGTTACAAACCTTCATGCCATCTTCAAATGCAGAAATCGTTCGGTCTTTATGTTTTGAACTGAGTTCATTTCATCATTTTAGGCAAACATTTATCTGAGTTCTCAAATAAGGTTCACCATGCTCTAGACTACTTTGCAAATGTATATTTTTTTAAAAGTTATTTTTCTGTTTGAATTAGTCAGACAGCTTAAACCTTAGGGGAAAAGCAACATAGCCAGGAAGTTGATTAAAGATCAACAGTGAAAAAGAACTTGAGAGTAGTAAGCTTTCTCAGTTTGATTCATTTCGGAAAACTTCTTAGTTCTCTATTGTTGACATCTTAAGTACAGTCGCTTTCAATAATTGTTGCTAACCTTCATGTCGTATTTAAATGCTCTCCCCTTGTTAACACACATTGTTTACTTTTCATGCCTATTTAATCTGAATAACACGTTAAGAGCGTTTCTTAACTTATACTTGAAGCACCACCCATTTCAACATTTGAAATTTAATATTTTAGCTCTTCCATAGCAGAGCATGGGAAGTTTGCTTTTTTGCTTTTATTTTTTCGAGGGCAAGGAAACCTAAACCTAATATTAAATATTTCGCTCATTTGAGTGTTATTCTTGAGAGATTTGTTTACTTTATTATTTTTCGTTGGCAAGTCTCTAACAAGAGTTTTCAAAATAATTAAAAATAAAACTTACCAGCGTACACCATTGAACCTAACTCCAAAAAAATCCACATGAGAAATATTACGACTTTTATTGAGGCCATACTTCTTATGTCGCTTCGCTCAATGTCTTTGATCTTGATATTGTTAAATAATTAAATAGGTAAATTCTAAATTCTATGGTAATTTTAATTTGTCAAAATCATCCAACCCATTTTCTTCACTGTTTAATTAGTTTCATAACGCTAAAGGCAGGAATAATTAGGTCTGGTTTACCCGCACGTACATAGTCGCTTTCTTTGGTTCTATCAGGAATTTTTCATGTCAATTTAGCCATGTAGGCGTAATGTGTTAATTTTGGTCTTAATGGTGGCCACCTGTAATCGTTCGACCGCACGCGCGCTGATAACGAAATCATTCGCACTTTGCGCGGAATTTAAGGAAATGTAAGGGTTTCACGACATTACAAGAAGTTTACATGATTAAACAAAACAAAACAAAACGAAACGAAACTGTACAATATTCTCGTGTTTCTTTCGGTGATATTCTGTTATATTTAGCAGGCTGGTTACAGTTCTTTTACTTTTTTGATCTTGCCGTTTTCAGTAAGATCTCTTAGAAACGTTTTTTAGCATAGGTAAAAGATCTTACTTTACAAAAACGAAGGAACTATAAATTACTATTGAGGTAAAACTTGAAAATGAAATGCCTAACAAATATAAAGTTCTCGCTATATCATCACGTTGCATAAGCAATCATATGCCATACCAAATGGTTTGATAAATTTGGGGGAAAAGAACCCACTTTTGGAATTCACCGCTTCAAAACGTTGAAACTTCAACATTGGTAAGGTCCTCAATAGCCCCCCCCCCCCCCGCCCCCCCACCTCCCCGCCCGCCCTTCCCTCGACCCACTTCCAATAAGCTTGAGTTGAGTTGAGTGGATAACTTTATTTATATACGGTAAAAATTCCTTCAGCATAATTTAAAAGTATAATATCTAAGTTTACCAAGCTAAACTAACTAATAAATAATACAGTGTTATACGAATAAAAACCTTTCATATCACTAATTAAAACTGCTTTTTAAGGATGCCGTGTCTCATTTAAATTTGTAATGACGCAGTTTACCTCTAATTCCTCAGTCGATACGAAGTAACATCATTTCTAGATACGAATCGAGATTTTTGATATCCAGGCGTCAATCCATGTAAAATCTGAAACAGCATAACAGAGGTTGCCACTAGCCTTTGATGGCTAAGTTTTCGCCAGCCGAGTGCCTGAAATAGCTTATCAATATCGTCTTCATTGCTTGCATTCAATAAAATACGGGCTGCGCTGTTTTGGAGCTTCTTTAACTTTTTCAGAAAGGCCTACATCGCACTGAGCTGCCCCAAATAACACTAAAATAACCAAACTATGGTTGAACTAAACTGTTATACTCATCCATTACAACATTAAAAGCAACAAGATGCCGTATTCTCTTAATTGCACCCAAAGTAGAGGCAACCTTTTTGCAAATACGACTCTACATATGACAATGCCAGTTTAAGTTTTGATCAATCATGATGAACCCCCAGCGATAACGTGGATGGAACCTGCATCATTGGATGGTCAATTATCGTGAAAGATGGAATTTCAGAAATACTTGATAGCCTCTGCCTCTACGCAATTAACATAAATTTGGTTTTTGCTTAATATATACTTTACTTTTCAGTCTGCCTTTTTATTGTCATTAAAACGTGCGTGGTCGAGCTGGCCTGTTAACCAGCCAGTCAGTAATTCTCAATGCATGTCCCTCATTCTTAACTGCCGCGGGAGAAATTTGATACATACCCCTTAAAACCACCATCCAGTAGTTTGTCTTGTTAACAACCTATACAAGGATTTGGTTAAACTTTCCTAAAGTGGTTTGCTAATCTACATCAATATAAGTGTTTTAAGTCGGTAAGGAGCCGGCTGTAAGAAAAAATAAAATAAAATAACTTATTAAATGCACTGAATAAATGTGAAAGACTGGCGTTAAAGGAATCTAGGGAACTAGTTGTAACAATCTCCCATGGATTTTTCAAACTCACGACGGTCACGATGGTGTACCTATAAAATACCTAAAACTAATGACTAGAGAAAAGGGCTGTTCAGTGTAGTGTTACGATTTTTTAATAATTTACCTGGTTTGTTAATACGTACTTAAGCCTCGTTTTCACTAGCGACGCAAGCACTAAGGCAAGCACAAGCGCGAACACAAGCGCAAGCAATAGGGATGACCCAAGTGAAAACAAAATTCCACGCAAACAAGCATAAGCAAAATCATCCGAATCTTCATTCATTTTGGAAAACTATTTAGGCGCGCGGATCTGGATCCAATGTTTTCATTGGCCAAACTTAACCACATGTGGTAAATATCCTTGTGCTTGTGCTATGCCTGAGCGGTATTTCCTTTTCACTTGTTGCAGCGCAAACGCAAGCATAAGCGCAAGCAAAAGAAGAAGGAAAAAAAAAAGATCCTTGTGCTTGTGCTTGTGCTTGTGCTTGTGCTTGCGCTTGTGCTTATGCCTACGTCAAGGCCGATTTCACGGTGAAATAAAAATCATTATCACGGAAGGACAGGGTATATTTTTCAGGCTACCTCAGTCTTTTTTTTTTTTTTTTTTTTTCACACATAAACCTATGTTTAGACAGACACGATCTATCATGCCACCAAGCTTGATATAAGCCAACACAATCTCTGTCGAGAGAAGAACTATCTGGCTGCTGGGGTGCCCAGTTTTCATACGGGCCCAATGAGCTTCCATCAGACCATTTCCAGTGGGTTTCAACCTCAATATCGGTAAGGCCGATCCAGTGGAATCGAGAGCTTGAGTTAGAGTTTAAGTCTTGAAGTAGGGATTTAATGAAAACGCTTTCATCTCTGGATTCGATCTTCACCAGCTGAGCATCCATTGACCTGCAAAATCCCTCTGCATGTTTCCAAGACTTTGCTCTTGAGAATACAGCATACATGGAGGTTTCAAATTGCTTCCAGTAAGCAGTGCATGCTATTAAAGAATAAAGAGGCGAGTTGGTAATAGTTGCGTTGTATGGAAAGCCAGATCATACAATGATGGATTTTCTAATTTTATTTATTGTTTTTATTTATTCATTTATTCAATCATTTATTTGTTTTTTCATTTAAGTTAACTCAAGAGTTTAGCCGGAGTTTCTTCCTTTTTTAACGGTTAGAGCATTGAACAGTAAAAAATTAAAGCACGACGTGCTTGTTAAATTGTATTGAAGGAGAAAACAAAGCAAGCAGGTGTTTGTCCTTTCTTTACCCCGCCTAATAGGAGGGTGTAGCCCAAAAATTCGTTATCTTCGACAAGAGATAAAATGATTTTTGCTAGCCTGTCTTTGATAAAAAATAAATAAATAAATAAATAAATAAATAAATACGTTTTGCTCGCACGGTAAGTTTATCCTTCATAATACTAAGATTATTCATAATAAAAGTGTATTTAGATTGAAAGAAGTAGTTTAATTAAGATAATTTAGAACTTGGTTGTTAATTAAACGATACTGGCGGCTAAATAACTTGTTATGTTTTCGAGTCAGCCTCCAGCTTTTTCATATTTATATAAGAGACAAGAGAGAGGAATATTGGAAAACATGTATAGTTTAGATTTTGGAAAGAAAATGTTCTATTTTAAATTTTGAGTATTGGCCTGACATTCGAAGCCAGTCGTTGCTTTGAGAGGAATCGAAATGAATGAGGGTGTTCTCATCAACCACACCTGTGTCAGGGTCTTCTGTCGTTTTTGCACTAACTGTCATTTAAGTAGTCTCCTAAACCTCAAAAAGCTCAATTTTTTGGCATTGTGACCTATTATATCATGCTACATTTTTTTTTCCCCTTCGTTTTCTTGTTTGGCTCATTGAGTAAACTCTCCTGGAAGTAGCTAAATCACATGACCCTCTCCCTTTTATTCACCAAATTGCCACATGGTTCCCTAGTTCATTCCCTCCAATTTTATTCAACCACTCTCCCCCCCCCCCCCCCCCCCCAACCATTTTTTTTTTTTTTTGGCTATGTATTTGCTGAACGGGGTTAGGAAAAACTGCGAGTTGCTCGTGCAATACAGACGAGGAGAGGAAGTAGACACACTGCAAAACCTCCGCGATGTTGTTTGTTTCTTTTCATTTTTGTATTTGAACAGTGTGCTTTCTTACCAGAAACGAAAACTCCTGGTCACCACTTGACTTAAAAATGGCACAATGTTATACGCATAATGTTATACGGTTTTAGCTGTTAAATTGTTAGGAAATAGTAAACATTTCCCTGTTTCCGCCAAGATATAGAAACGCTAGCGGAAGTTTTTAGTACCCTTTAAGCTTGTGCTTTCTTTCCGGGTGTTATCTATTTGCCCATTATAAGACAACGTCTTACACAGGATATGGAGAAGTGCAAACTGCTGCGTGAATTAAAATTACATAACTTACCTCTTGAACAGCCGTAGAGCTCCACTCTCATTGATATGTGACTATTCCAATTAACCGGACGAAAACGAATGTAACGCGCCTTAATTGGTGGGTTCAGTTCATGAAGAACGACACTATCTTCGTCTATGTTCCCAGGAAATTCCTAAAACAATAAAATAAAATTTTGTTAGGGAGCCAGCACAGACTCCGATAAAACCATTTTGGTTAAGATGGGCGAACATGTTTCGACGTTTGGTCAAGTATTTATTACGTCAACTTGACTAAAAATGAGCATGAGTTCGAATATAACCCGAGAATTAATTAAGACACAAATACCATGTAAACATGAACAACAAAAATAGCGCGCAAAAGAGTCTTAAGGGAATTAACGCACGGCTCATTTCCTTTATCAGTCACACTTTAAAACTGAAAACTGACTGTCTTCTAAAGTACACTTCGGTAGTCTATGGTAGCATAAATGTCTGTCAATTCCTAAATGTTTATGTTTTCTTATGCACTGAGGCAAGTTAATTAACTTATTGAAAGTGGAAGAAAATTAGATTAACATGCGACCACAGTAAGGAATAATTTAAGAAATTTCTAAGGACTAAACTTTAATCTCTAAACTCAGGGAATCTTCATGTCAGGCATTCATGATGATTTGCTGTTCTAATGATGACTTCGACAGCCTGTGCACGCCGGGAAAGCTTTTGAAGCCTGCAGTGAAATTTTGTTGCAATACATAAATGTACTTTACCATTTTTTCGGTTTCCCCTTGTTCTCTGTAGTACCGAAAGTTCACCTTGTCCTCACTGTACTGTAGATTGAACTTAGTAACCCATTGGGAGCAACAACCATTTTGTCCTTGGGTGGCTACTTTTGTTATTGTAATAGACTCACTACCCAGGTAAACTTGGAGCCACTGATTAGCATCGTTTGTGCGAGCTGACCAAGCTCCTTGCAATCCTCCAGTGGCTTGGAAGTGGAGTCTTCGCTGGATAGCGGCATGATTGGCGCAAAATTGTGACGAGGCAGTTATCTGAGCATCGGAAATTGCACTGTTTTCCATACCAAGAGCTCCTTGACAATCTGCAATCAACTCAACCACATTAACGTAAATCTAAAAAAACAGTAACCCAATAATGTATCTTTAACACGGCTTAGCATTTCTTCCATTGAAAATCCTCCAGTTAACGTTTGCTTGTCGAGCTGCAAATTGCTGAGTCTGACCTTGCCCTTGCCTTAGAGCAATTTAGTTAAGAGGCTAATATACCTTAGCTAACGATAAGATTTATTTTATATTGTTTTAAATTATTTTTACTTGTAGCCTTTCAATAATGTTGTTCCCAAAAGCGTTTAGTGGGTGATTTATAAGCTTTTCTCGTGTACTCCAAACATCCAGCGTGGGGTTTCGTTGCACCGCTAAATCGAAAGAAAGAGCGGTCTAATGCTTTAATAAAATTGCAGCCGCCAAAAATCTTAACGTTCCGGTTGCCGGCCGCAGGATGAAGACGAAACAATCCAAACTCAAAACTCATTATTGTCACTCATTATTGGCACGGTGCAAACTCACGCTCGGGGTATGTGAGGTTCGCTGTTCATGTACTGTCAAGCATGAAAAACTGGTCACTGACGATCTTGATTAGTACATACGGAACACGCTTGAACTTCTCAAACTGGAAACACGCCAAAGCAAAACTTCACATACCTAAGGCTCGTTCCAAAACAACAGCGTATTTTTCTAGGCCGCGCGGGCCTGGTCACTAGCATTGTACTGCACTGTGCTGTCGACAACTTAAGAAAGAGTATAGATCGTTTTCACGTGACGTCATCACTTTCTACAATCCGAAACTAAAGAGCCACCAACTATTTTATCTTCATCAGGCATAAAAGGTGGTATGTTTTAATCGGATTACAATTTTACGGCTCAATAGCGTGTTTCGTTTGGAAACCAGAGCATTTTGAGTTTCAGGGTTATGGAGGTGCGTGCAACAAGGCTACGATCGAGTTTGTTGAAAAATATATACTTATCTCATGATTTCGAGCCTTTTTAGAAGTTAGAGCATTAGGAAAGGTGCTTAAGTAAATGATTGGTTGTTCACTTCTGATTGGTTGCTCAGTACTGATAACCAGTCGCCTAGATAGCCAAAATGAGTTCCAGATGTTTACACCATTTTCCGGCTGCCATATTGGTGTACCACGGATGAAAACCAACGTAGCGTTTTCATATTGGGCTCTGCAGATTTCTGCGAGACATTTCGACGTATATCTCAAGTTTGGGGAAACGCACAGGCCTCTGAAAACTTGGAGAAGTGTCTTATTTAGTTATCTTCTGTAACATCACAATTTCTTAGCCAAATTTTCCACTGGATGGTTTTCGATTTATTAAGTTTTGAAAGTGAAGAATGATCATCGCAGTTAATTTTCCAATTTAAGCAATTGGAAAGAAGAAGCCTGAAAAAATCAGGGCTTCAACGGGATTCGAACCCGTGACCTCCGCGATACCGGTGCGATGCTCTACCAACTGAGCTATGAAGCCACACATTGGGAGCGAGGTCAATTAATTGAGTTCATATCTTCCCGTGAGGAGTGAAATGATGTGAAGTTTATATGAACTGCGGTTGTAGATGAAAGTGAAGAATGATCATCGCAGTTAATTTTCCAATTTAAGCAATTGGAAAGAAGAAGCCTGAAAAAATCAGGGCCTCAACGGGATAGAGCATCGCACCGGTATCGCGGAGGTCACGGGTTCGAAAAAATTATACAACTGCTATATTACCCACAAAAACAAATGGAACAGTTACATGTTTTGGTTAAGTGGGTCTGTCGCAATCGCAATGAAAACTGATCTTCGTGCTATTTCGTTTGCAAACTTGTAAGGATGAATTGTCAAGGAAGAAAATCCATGTTTTTTTTTTGTTTTTTGTTTTTTATTTTTTTCATACCTCAATGTCATAGTATGTGTAAAGTTTTCCTTCCAACAAGGCGGATAGTGTTGGGGTTTCATCGGTGCTATTGTCCAGTTCGCACATGTGGGTGTCCTCTTCTTTGGGTCCAACATTCACGGACACACAGTTGGGCTCGAAGAAACACTTCACTCGACAGCTCCCCTCGTCAATTACTCTCTCAGTTCATATCACGTGACCCTTGAGTATTTTGTCTGATACTGGTTCCTTGAAATATACGATGCAGTCGTACAAGTATTCTGCCGTGACCGCTACAAAATAAGAAAAAAAGAAAAAGAAAAAAAAAACTTACAACACCACAACCCAGCCCAATGTTAGCGTTCAATATTCTAGCCAGCCTCATCAGTAGGTATATGTAAGAAGTAACGGGATCATTCTTCTGGAGTTAGATTTTACGCTAAGGAGCAAAGCCACAATTAAAGCACTCATGAATTAATTAATAAGGGAGAGAGAGTCCATGTATCACTGTTTTATTTTCAAAACAAGCAGGATTTATTGAAATCTTCCCGCTTAAAGTTGGATTGAAAAGAGCTGGCCTTTTTCTGTCTCCATGACTATATGGCAAAAAAGTGCTACTAAACCGCATGTCATTCGTCTGCCAAAAAGCCAATTAAAAAGCAAGAAAGACATAAAAATTCATTACTTTTCAAAGTTGTAGTACAATACAAGTTAATACAGACTGTTGCCAGATATTCGAATTCAGAACTTTCACACTGAGTAAAAAGTAGTCGGTTGTCGTTCTACAGTCGCTCGTTTATAATGGAAGCTGCTAGTCTGGCTATAACTAGTCCAGTTCTGGCCCTCTGTCTGTCACGCCTAAGAATTCGAATATTTTTTTTTTTTTTTTTTTTTTTCGAAGATCTTTACACTGACTTCAGCCACGCTTGGAAACATTCAACTGGTTCGCCTCCCGCCAGTTGTGATTTTAAAACTTGTTATGTATTATTTGTATCTGTTTGTTTGTTTGTTTGTTTTTTTCAAAATTAAACTGCTCGGCTGCATCAACTCATGGGCAAACAAAAAGTTTTTTGGTGAATGCGAAATACATCTAGAACTCTCCTGAGGATGACAGTTAAAAAACTTCTATAAAATCTGAAAACAACCAAAAAACATAAAAAATCAAGCAAACAACCAAAAAAACAAAAACAACAACAACAACAACAACAACAAAAAACAATCAGAACGAACGAACGAAACACACACGTAAACTAACAAAAAAACAAGCAAACAATAGAAATCGCTGTTTGTATCAGTCAAATAGCTGTTATGGCAGTTGAGTTTGTGGTCAAGTATTCTTTTGCCTTAAAAGGCATGCAAACGAGGTGAAAGGGTCAGTACAATGCAGAATTGACCCTTTCGCTTCGTTTGTGTGTCAAGCCTCTGATAACTGCAATAACAGCTATTCATTCTAGTCCATACTTGCGAATGACAGTTACTGGACAGTGCATTTTCACTTCTCGAGAGTTATCAGTGTTACAGGAAACATTTGTCTATATTTACTTGTTTTAGACGAATAACGAAAAAAAAAAAAAAAATCACAGGAAGACGAAAGCACCCTTAACTTACCTTTGAAATTCTCACAGTTTTTGCCGTCATAGTTTTGTTTGCATGTACATCTGTAGTCGTCAGTCTCGTAAAGTGCTCGGCAGGTTCCACCGTGCTGACAGGGAAAAGTTTCACAAGGACTCTGGCAATCAGAAGTAAATTCGGAGCAATTTAGATCGTTAAGATAATATGGTTTACTTTCTGATTAAATAATTGCTAGTAAAAGTTAATCGAGCCGGAAGAAAATGCCCAACTGAAGGGCGGAGACAAGAACACAGTAGTCCACGATATATGTTGCTTCCACAACGGTTTCCTAGTCTACACAAATGTTTCTAATGTTTTTAAAAAAAACGTCAATTTGTCTTCGGGAATTTTAGAATGACTTTGGGATTCCTTTGACCAACTTAGCAAAACTTCGGATGATCTTCGGAAATCTTGGGATGTCCTCTGAGGTATTTAGAATATTTAAGGAAAAAAAAATATTTCCGAGCTTTATATTAAGACGACTTTGGAGTATTTTCGGAACTTGTTTCGTTCAGTTTGTTCTATTTGTTGCCAATTTCAAAAATATTGTAGATTAACAAAAAAAGAAAAGCTACAGTGTATAGTGTGATGAATTGAGTAATCAGAGAAGAAGAAATTCTTATATATTTGATAAATAACTACTAGTTTTGAGAACGTGGTTTTCGACTTAGATATAAAGATAGGTTTTTCCTTCCTCGCTTTAACTATCGAAACGATAAGATGATCAAGCTGATTTTTAACACAACATTGTTTCGTTAAAAAGCAATATCGTGTAACATGGTGCACAGTGCGTGGAGACTTAAAAGTAACGTTTCGTTGCGGCAGCATGTTGCACGTTTTGAAAGCGATACAAACACCTGCAACATTGTTGTCCGAATTCACAAAGTTCCGTTAAAACTCGTCTCGTGTACCAAACCGTTGCCATCCATTTCCACAACATAGTTGCATAAAAAGCTATCTCTTAACAGAAAATCGTCAAGAATTCATGTAAGGCATATACTATGAACAGGAAACGCATTTTAAAGCCGATGATTAAAAAAAAATTCACAGGCATTCCTTCGAACACAAGCAACGTAATTACTCGACAAGCTGTTTTTCGGAGCCTAGTATAATTTTCGACTTGCGCACGCGGCGCCTATTTGCGGGAGGCCTTACCTGATATGTTTAAATTTCGTTTCTTAAGAAACTTCAAGCTAACCGATTCAGTCAGTTCAGTTAACTGTTTTGTATCCGATCATAAACCTGAGCTTAGTAGTTACAAGGTCATGTATAAGGGCCACATTGTTTAAAAGTAGCGTGGGCCGTTTTATAGAAGACGGTGGTTGTCGTGAAAAAAAGCTAGCTCTTTCGAGTAAACAGAGTAGATTATTACCTCAGTCAAATCGAACCAAATCATTGATTTACAGCGAGAGCTTATATCTTTACAGTATAATTATAGGCATAAAAAAAAAAAAAAAAACTGTCACTGATGTACTATGACGCATGTAAAAGCAATCGATTGTTCTAGATTAATTTAATTACAAGTAGGTTTTCATTTGAATAAAGAGATAGTTATGTTATCCGGCTAAAATTTACTTCATATGTTATTCAAATAAATTATTCAGACAGAATTTTAAGCATCACATTCATATCCACTGCTTGCATCACGGCTAAATGTGTCCCGTTCGAAAAACTTTATATTTTAGTTTTGGGCTACCGTTCAGATAATAAAGAGAGTAGTTCAGAGAAATTTAGGCTTTAGTATATCCCATATCGACATGTTTACGACCAAGGTCGTTATCTGTCTAGGTTGCACAGCAATGTCGTGTGGTGTCCTAATTCAAATTTAAAATTGAAAGTGAAAGCGAACGATGCTTAGAGTATTAGAGCGGCATCTGTCAGATAATTTAAGCCATTAAGAGCTGTAATAATTTAAGACTCGCACAGTTGAAGGTAAGGTAGAACCTTCAGACATGCACCTTAATTTTAGAGCAACGGTGTCAGAGGAGAGATGCAAAATTAAAATAGACGCGATTAATACTCATCCTAATACTATAGTGATGGAAATTATTATTCGCTTTGAACTTCTCGGATGCATTGTACTTGTCAGTTGGAAGTAGGTCACACGAGATATTTCCATTTGGTAGAGTTAACGCTCCAATATTTGTGGAAAAACAGCGACTATTGTTTAAGCATCGTAGCCTGCATTGTTTTTCCGTTTTAACAGCTACTCCTTCGATTTTTGGAACGTCGAGGACATGATGAAAATGTTCTATGAATTGTACGTTCGGGTCGCGTCGCCAGTAAAGGGCTTCACAGAAGCCCTCATCTAAAATCTGATACGTAAAGTAAATAAAAGTACTCGCTGATAAAAGCAGGAATCCATTCATGACTAACAAAAATGGATTTCATGTCATGACTTGGTCTCAACTTCCCAGAATTACCAGTAACACCCAACATCATTTATTAATAAGCCTTTTGGGTTGTTTTTAAGGATTGTTTGTATGAATTGCTTAACACTTCTTTCTGTTCAAAGTTGCCAAAACGTATCGTCTTAGTTTCGATATAATAGCGCCGCCTTTTTAAATGATTTATTAGAAGTCGTTGATGAGTTGTGGCCAGGTTTAATTTCACTACTTTTCGTGTCTAATATGGCCTAAAAAGTTACAAAGTAATGAGTAATGAATACATGAGTACAGTGAAGAAAAAATATACTTTGTTAGCTCCGGAATGTCTAACTTCTTTGAAATTGACAAAAATATAATGTAGTGGTCTGACTATATTTGCTCCACATTTTGTACTTTTGATGCTAATATCTATCTGCGTAATTGCAAAGTAATGAATAATGAATACACGCAAAGAGTAAAAGCTTATGAAATTTTCGCAGAGGCATGGCCGAGATGGAAAACTGCC
>NC_138147.1:26591513-26716513 GCF_964199315.1 Orbicella franksi
TTGTGAAAATCGTCAAAAACGCCGTCATCAATATTTCTATGCAAAAAAAAAAAACTTTACACGTTAGCTCGAAGATATGAATTTTATGTTCTCGTGGCAAGAACAATATCTCAGATATTGTTCTTGCCACTCGAACATAAAATTCATATCTTCTCCCCACCGTGTAATATCCTCTATCTATTACGTGCTTCCAAATCCGTTGAGCTCAGCAAGATTGCGGAAAAAAAAAAAAAAAAAAAAAAAAACGTATGCAAGAATATGATAGGATAGGGTAGGACAGGGTAGAAAGGTAGCTAAATTCTTTACATTCCAATTGCTCTACTTTACGGATAAACTGAATTTGTCATTTATTCAGCTGCTTTCTGATGTTGTGGTACTCCTGATTAGTTCATATTGGCTACTCAACCTACACTGGATATTACCTTGAGAAATTTAAGAAAGGTTTTTAATATACATCTTTGTAGCTAAACCTAATGACTTTTATAGCTTATAAACATATTAATCAATTAGTTATTATTTTTTGTCAATTAATTACTTATTTATTTGATGAAATAACTATTAAGTTACTTCTTTTCACTTAAGTTTCGGTTGTGTATCAGGCGCAGTAAAGGACTCAATCGAGTGCGGATCGTGCCGTAACTTGCATAGATAACCAACACAGATAGGAAAATTAAGGCGGGAATTGATAACCACCATAACATAAACCCCACCCACTTCACTGTGGTATGTTTCTAGCAAGGAGAACTCAGTTAGTACATGTTAACGAGATCTATCAGCAAAAGATATCTATTGGAAAAAAAATATATTTATTTTAAGCAACTTTGGAAAAATATATATTTTAAGCAACTTAAATTTATCTTCAAAGTGAACAAACTTAACTACAAACTTACATACAGGGCACTTGTCGCCAAAGAAGAACTTTACTTCTTTGGAATATCGGCTAACTCGGACTGTACTTACTGTGTCTAGCAATATTCGATAAGTCATACTTTCATTCTAAAAACTCCTTTAGCGCAAAGTGATGTAGAATTTCCTTTTGGTAAAAACGTAAATACCGGTCAAGTATGAAAGAAATCAAGTTATTACGCAATAAAATAAATACCCCGCCTGGATGGTAAAGCATGTTAGTCCATCACTAAGTTGACCCCAGCATTAACTTGCGGATTTTTACCTTGGGAAAAAGAGACACTGTGAGAGTGCACATGCATGCCCAAACAAACATCACCAATAACCCCACTGGTTGATCGGAGACTAACACAGCCATCGAGCCTGCCATGAACCTCTGAAAAGTCGTACTATATTTCACAAATTGCGCTCCGCATTCTGCAATTTCCTCGAGAAAGCTCTTAATTCGATATTTTGCGGACGCTTTCTCCGGCATTTCTTCAGAGCATTTTGAAAAATTGGCATCCTTAAGCTGTACACAAATGGATTTACAATGGAATTCCCAAGCTGCCACGAACCTCTGAAAAGTCGTACTATATTTCACAAGCTGCACTCCGCATTGTGCGGTTTCCTCGGGAAAGGTCTTATTTCAATATTTTGTCGACGCTTTCTCCAGCATTTCTTAAGATTATCTTCCAAAAATGGCATTCTAAAGCTGTAAACAAATGGATTTACCATGGAATTCCCAAGCTGTAGAACAATCACAAACCACACCGCCAGCGGAGAGAAACATGAACAGAAGTCTCTTGTTGTGATCATAACGAAAGCGGGAAACCAAAGGACAAGCGATACGGCGACCAGTATGAAAACTGTCCTAGACATTCGCAACGATTTTTCTCTTGTTGCTTGGTTTTGGAAGTCTGATACAGGTGCTGTACTCTGCAATCGTAAACGAATCGTTAGGTAACTTGTACAGATAACCAGCAGAGAAACAAAGAGAACCGAAGCGTGGGTGACAGCAGCATACATGCTGTCTTTAAGATATATCTCCAACAACGTCACCCCACTGATACAAACTCCAGTTACCCAGACGATAACAATGCTGTAAACGTAAGCACGAGTACTTATTACACGATGACGAAATGGCCACAGCACGGAGTAAACACGTTCCAGCGAAATTAGAACGAGAAAGAGCACTGAGGTACTGCTACCAAATACTTGGAATGCCCACCAAAGACTTTCTATTTTCTCTTCTTCGTTTCCACCATTGGGAATTGTGTTAGCCGCGAGATCCAGAGCTTCTCCTAGTCCTGCAAGTAAATCCGCCAAAGCAAGGTTGATCAGGAGAAGAAACGTTCGTTTCAAACTGAGACTCTGGGTCCAGAAAACAAAATTGTGAACACGTTTCCCGTGACGATGATGGTTACCTCAAGTGTAACGATTAGAACGAACACAGCGGCAGTCGTTGAAAGAAGCACGATTTAGTTTTCCTTGCTTCGTGGAAGAATGTATGCTCCGTAATTCGTTTTTTTTTTTTTTTTTCCCTGAAACACATGTTATTTTTAAGAGGACTACCAATCTCAGTAGTCAAAATTAAAATATTTTTCTCACGAACGAACGAGGTAGGTTTTGACAGCTGGCAGTTTCTCATCAGTCAAGCGTGATTAACAAAAATGATATCATCCCTTTATTTACTGATCTACGCGGTTAAAACGTATTTAAATTAATTTTTATCTTGCAATTATGTGTTTGCAACATTAATGAAACCGAAAGTCATACACCACTTCTTGTAATTTCGGTGAATGAAACATACAATACCTATTTATCTTTAGTATGGCTACTTTTCCACCGTTATTGTCCCAAACCATCTGAGTTACAAGAGATGCGCGCTTTTAAGAATTATTAAAATATGTTAAAAGAGAATAATTAAGGTTTATTCATTATCCCATATTTACTTGAAGACCACTTGTTCAATTTTTATCTCTGCTACATTTCTCCATTTTTATTTTATTTATTTATTTATTTATTTATTTTTTTTTTTTTTATTCGAGTATGCTTATATCAAGTTATGAATTTAACATTTATTTTTTCCCGTTGTAGCGCGTTCCACCATTGATCATTATATTAAAAAGATTTAGAATATTTTGCATAAAGACCTTAGAACACAATAGGCATCATTAATGATCGACAACAAAAGCTGTACGTTAATCTATTTTCTATTTCCCTTTTGAGATGTCTTTTGTTTAGACACAGATAGCTGTAAGTAAATACACGTCGATGATTCCGAAGGTAATCTCCGCAAAAAGGTATAATTAAGAATGAACATATCACGGAGAATTAAACAGTTTTTTCATAATGAGCTTAAAAACATCAAGGTATAAAATATTGCGTTTTCACGTTATCCTGTTCAAATAGTTATTTGGCATGTACTATGGCGATTTAAATGTCGAATTTTCACAAATACTTGTTTAAAATTTCGGTATAACAATAAAAGCTCTATTTCATTTTTTTTTTTTTTTCTTTCCGAAAAAAAAAAGGCCAAACGCCATTTGGATTAAAACGAACCAATATTTAATAGGTAAATGTGAAATGCCAACATAAACGTACAAAGCTTCAGGGCTTAACATTTACTTTTAGCCCTTTGATGCATCGCGTGAGCAAAAGTAGTTATGAGCTGAAATAGCTTTTTATTCGTAAATTAAAGATAAAGTCTTAAGTTCCGTTCACTTAATTAAGTTTCGGTTGTGGATCATGTGCAGTGCAGGACTCAATCGAGTGCGAATTGTGCCCTAACTGTGCATAGATAACCAACACACATAGGAGAAGACAGGAATTGATAGCCACCATATCTCATACCCTCCTAACCCACTTCACAGTGGTATGTTACTAACAAGGAGAACCCAGTTAGTAAATGTTAACGTCATCTCTCAGCAAAAAGATATCTATTGGAAAAAAAAATCTGTTTTAAGCAACTGAAAATTATATGCAAATCGACTGTACAAACTTATAGAATTTTACTAAAAAATTACACAAAGGACACTTGTCTCTAAAGAAGAACTTTCCTTCTTTGAAATACCGGCAAACTTGGACTGTACTTACTCTAACAACAAAGATTCGATAAGTCATACTACGGCTTTCATTCTAAAACATTCTTCAATTAAATTTTACAATATTTTAATGAATTAAACGTCACCTCTTTCTCGCAAACTGATGAAGAATTTCCTTATGGTAAAAACGCAAATATCGGTCAAGTGTGCAAGAAATCAAGTTATTACACAATAAGATAAATAAATCCGTCTCGGTGGTAAAGCATACTAATCCATCACTGAGATGACCCCAGCATCAGCTTAGCGGATATCCATGTTTACCTTGGGAGACAGAGACACCGTGAGTTCTGTGAGAGTACCTTGCCCAAAGAAACGACACTGGCAATGACCCCATTGCTCGATCGGAGACTAATATGATAATTACATGTATAAGGCCATCGAGCCTGCCACGAACCTTTGAAAATTCGTGCTATATTTCACAAGTTACACTCCGCATTGTGCGGTTTCCTCGGGAAAGGTCTTATTTCAATATTTTGTCGACGCTTTCTCCAGCATTTCTTAAGAGCATCTTCAAAAATTGGCATCCTAAAGCTGTAAACAAATGGATTTACCATGGAATTCCCAAGCTGTAGAACAACCACAAACCACACCGCCAGCGGAGAGAAACATGAACAGAAGTCTCTTATTGTGATCATAACGAAAGCGGGAAACCAAAAGACAAGCGATACAGCGACCACTATGAAAACTGTCCTAGACATTCGCAACGATTTTTCTCTTGATGCTTGGTTTTGGAATTCTGATATAGGTGCTGTACTCTGCAACCGCAAACGGATCGTTAGGTAACTTGTACAAATAACCAGCAGAGAAACAAAGAGAGCCGAAGCGTAGGTGGCAGCAGCATACATACCGTCTATAAGATATATCTTTAACAACGTCACTCCACTCATACAAACTCCAGTTACCCAGACGATAACAATGCTGTAAACGTAAGCACAAGTACTTGTTACACGATGACGAAATGGCCACAGCACGGAGTAAACACGTTCCAGCGAAATTAGAACGAGAAAGAGCACTGAGGTACTGCTGCCAAATACTTGGAATGCCCACCAAGGGCTTTCTATTTTCTCTTCTTCGTTTCCACCATTGGGAATTGTGTTAGCCGCGAGAACCAGAGCTTCTCCTAGTCCTACAAGTAAATCAGCCACAGCGAGGTTTATCAGGAGAAGAAACGTTCGTTTCAAGCGGAGTCTTTGGGTCCAGAAAACAAAAATGGTGAACACGTTTCCTGTGACGATGATGGTTACCTCAATTGTAACGATTACAACGAACACTATGGCGGTTGTTGAAAGAAGCATGATTTACATGTAGTTTCCCTTGGTTCGTGAAAAAATGTTTCCTCCGTAATTGTTTTTTTGTTTTTTTCTTGTTTTTTTGTTTTTTTGTTTTTCCTGAAACGCCTGTTAATTTTGAGAGGACTACCAATCTCAGTATTCAAATTTAAAATATTTTCTCGCGAACGAACGAGGTAGGTTTTGACAGCTGGCAGTTTCTCATCAATGAAGCGTAATCAACAAAAATGATATCATCCCTTTATTTATCTACAGGCTTAAAACGTATTTAAATTAATTTTTAGCTGGCAATTATGTGTTTGCAACATTAATGAGAACCCAAAGTCATACACCTCTTCATACAATACCTATCTATCTTCAGTATGGCTACTTTTCCATCGTTTTTCTCCCAAACCATTTGAGTAACAAGAGATACGCGCTTTTAAGAATTATTCAAATATGTTTAAAAGAATAATTAAGGTTTATTCATTATCCCATATTTAATTGAAGACCACTCGTTCAATTTTTGTCTCTACCTCATTTCTAGATTTTTATTTTATTTATTTGTTTATTTACTATTTTTTTTTTAACTCGAGTAAGCTTTTATCAAGTTATGAATTTAACATTTATTTTTTCCCGTTATAGCGCGTTCCACCATTGATCATTATATTAAAAAGATTTAGAATATTTTGCATAAAGACCTTAGAACACAATAGGCATCATTAATGATCGACAACAAAAGCTGGACTTTAACCTATTTTCTATTTGCCTTTTGAGATGTCTTTTGTTTAGACACAGATAGCTGTAAGTAAATACACGTCGATGATTCCGAAGGTAATCTCCGCAAAAAGGTATAATTAAGAATGAAAGTATCACGGAAATTATACAGTTTTTTTCATAATGAGCTTAAAAACATTAAGGTATAAAATGTTGCATTTTTACGTTATCCTGTTCAAATAATTACTTGGCATGTACGATGGCGATTTAAACGTAGAATTTTCACAACCACTCGTTCAAAATTTCGGTACAACAGTAAAAGCTATATTTCATTTTTTTTTTTTTTCCAGAAAAAAAAAAGGCTAAACGCGATTTGGATTTAAACGAACCAATATTTAATAGATAAATGTGTAATGCCAATATAAACGTAAAAGCCTTGAGGGATTTACATTACTTTTAGCCCTTTGATGCATTGCGTGAGCAAAAGTATTTATTACCTGAAATAGATTTTTATTCGTAAATTAAAGATAAAGTCGTAAGTTCCGTCCACTTAATTAAGGTTTCGGTTGTGGATCATGTGCAGTGCAGGACTCAATCGCGAGTGCGGATGGTATCGTAACTTGCATAGATAACCAACGTATATAGGAAAAGGCAGGAATTAATAACTACCATAGCATACCCCCTAACCCACTTGACTGTGGTATGTTTCTAGCAAGGAGAACCCAGTTAGTAAATGTTAACGAGATCTCTTAGCAAAAGATATCTATTGGAAAAAAAAAAACTGCTTTAAACAACTTAAATTTATATGCAAAGCGACTGGACAAAGAGAGTCGAAGCGTAGGTGCAGCAGTATACATGTTGTCTATGAGATATATCTCCAACAACGACTCTCCACTCATACAAACTCCAGTTACCCAGACGATAACAATGCTGTAAACGTAAGCACAAGTACTTGTTACACGATGACGAAATTGCCACAGCACGGAGTAAACACGTTCCAGCGAAATTAGAACGAGAAAGAGCACTGAGGTACTGCTGCCAAATACTTGGAATGCCCACCAAGGGCTCTCTATTTTCTCTTCTTCGTTTCCACCGTTGGGAATTGTGTAAGCCGCGAGAACCAGAGCTTCTCCTAGTCCTACAAGTAAATCAGCCACAGTGAGGTTTATCAGGAGAAGAAACGTTCGTTTCAAGCGGAGTCTCTGAGTCCAGAAAACAAAAAATGGTGAACACGTTTCCTGTGACGATGATGGTTACCTCAAGTGTAACGATTACAACGAACACAGCGGCGGTTGCTGAAAGAAGCTTGATTTACATGTAGTTTCCCTTGCTTCGTGGAGGAATTTTTGCTCCGTAATTGTTTTTTTTTTTTTTTTTTCTTCCCTGAAACACCTATTAATTTTGAGAGGACTACCAATCTCAGTAGTCAAAATTAAAAAAAATATATTTTCTCGAACAAAGGCAGTAGGTTTCGACAACTGGCAGTTTCTCATCAGTGAAGCGTGATTAACAAAAATGATATTATCCCCTTATTTATCTACAAGGTTAAAACGTATTGAAATTAATTTCTAGCTTGCCATTATTTCGCATGTGTCTGCAGCATTAATGAGAACCCAAAATCGTACACTTTTTCTTGTATTTTCGGTGAAGGAAACATACAATACCTATTTATCTTCAATATGAGTACTTTTTCATCGATTTATTTATTTATTTATTTATTTTTTTATTTTATTTTATTTTTTTTTGAGTCCGAGTATGCTTATATCAAGTTTTATAGATAGGACCCTGCGCGCGCTCTGATTGTTCGAAAAGCCATGTTTTATCAGAGTATAAAACATAGAAAAAGCGTGTTTTATTGTTTTGCACGTGTAAAATCTATATCATAAAGCAAATGAAGAAGCCTAAACCGTGAATTACGCTGTGATGAAACTCTCCGGACATTTGAGAACACTCGAGAATTGCCTGCGGCTCAAGTTTTCTACATGTCCCTCATGTTCTCAAATGCCCGTCGTGTTTTATCACAGTGTAAACACGGCTTAGGCTTCTTTATTTTGTAAATGAACTTCACATTTATTTGTTCCCGTTGTGGTGCGTGCCACCATTGATCATCATATTAGAAAGTTTTAGAATATTTTGCATAAAGGCCTTAGAATACAATGGGCATAATGATTGACAAGAAAAGCCTATCGTTTGATCTATTTCTATTTGACTTTTGAGATGTCTTTTCGTTTAAATACAGATTGCTGAGAGTAAATACACAGCGATGATTCATAAGGTAATCAGCTCCCCAAAAAGGTGTTATTAGGAATAAACATATCACGAAGACTTAAACATGCAGTTGTTTAATGAGCTCAAAAACACCAAGACATGATATATTTACGTTATCCTGTTTTATTTACGTTATCCTGTTCAAATAGTTACTTCGCAAATACTATGGCGAGTTAAACGCATAGTTTCCACAACCACTCGTTCAAAATTTTGGCATAGAAACATTGCCATAATAATGTCTTGAAAAAAAATAGAAAAAAGCTATATATTTCAATATTTTTTCCCAGAAAAGAATAAAAAATAGTGAACATGATTTGGCTTAAAACGAACCAATATTTGGTAGATGAATGTGCGATGCTAATATAAACGTAATGGACTCGAGGGCCTTACATTTCCTTTTAGCCTTTTGAGTCCCTTTGATGCCTCGCGTATGCAAAAGTCGTTCACGTCCGGGGCTATTGATGTCAGTCAAATTCGACTGAATAATAATAATAATACCGTATTTTCTCAATTAAACGCCGGACCCCGATTAAACGCCGGCCTCGTATAAACGCCGGGTCCACGAGGCCAATTTTGAAATAAACGCCTGGGGTGTTTAATCGAGGCCCCGGCGTTTGTTCGAGGCCCGGCGTTTATTTGCGTTCGAACCCACAATTTGATTTTTCCCTTATTAAATAGCACTACTGCGACATACTAGTACGTTATGATGTTTTGATAATCTCAATAAACGTTCAAAAGGAAAGGTCCGGCTGAACATAACAAGAATAGTAGCTGTACAACAAAATGAAACAAAATATTCGTGTTCGTGTTGTCATTAAGTCTTATTACCTATGACGCACTTTCTTTCGTGTGTTATAGTGCTCACTGTCACTAACATTGCGAGGATCCCTCCAGCGTTTGTTTATGAGCTGTTTCAATCTTGTCATAAGTTGTCCTTTCCGAGAGGAAATCGCACATTGAATAGAAATAGGGACTTCAAGGCCGCCTTGTTCCAAGTTGCTAGCTCGGTAGGTTTCCTGTCTCACTTTAGCCGGAATTTTCCCTCCATGTTTTACAAAGAAGCAAAGAGCGGAAGAGAGTTCGATTGGATGTGTCCGACATTTATCTTCTCATTATCAGGGTCATGCACACGGTAAACAGCCATCGCACACGGATCGTACTCGTTGTTTTCTTCATGACTTACAATAAGACCTACGCCGATCGCAATATCTTTCCAGGGTTTTTCGGTAACGTGGTACCCTCGCACACAGCAATCAAATTCAAATGTTTCCTCGGTTTCTTGAGTAGCCATACGTACATTAAGGTCTTACTACAATAAGGATAGAGACCAAATACCACCTAGCTTAGCCGTCTTAGCAGAGGAAAGGAATAAGACCGGATGGTTGCGTTACATGCGTGACCACACACGTGCATAAACTTGACCTGGCATTTAACAGGCTTCATGGTGTAAAATAACAGTGTACCGTCAACATTTTTCAATCGTTGTTAGGATCATGGACAACGATACTACCAACAATTCCACTGAATCTCCCAGTGGATCAAGTCAAGAAAATGATCAGAAATCGCCTCTGCAGAGAGGTGCAACTAGTGGAAAGGGAAAGAAACGACACAGTTATAGCATAAGCACAAAACTCGAAGCAATTGCTCATGCAGAAAGCAACAGCAAAGAAGCCGCCGCACGAAAATTTCGCGTGGACGCTAAGAGAATCCGAGAATGGTGCCAAAAGAAAGCGGAGTTTGAGAATGCAGCAAACCCAAGGAAAAGACTAAACGGTGGCGGGAGGAAGCCTCTTTCCACTGAGCTTGAGGAAAGAGTGCTCGAGTGGATTCACGATATGAGGGCCACGAGGTCAGCGCGTTTCCAGACGGGCAATTAGCAAGAAAGGAGAGATCATTTGGCATGAGCTTAAGTCATCGAACGAGACTCATGCCCCCGCTGGTTCTGACAGCAACAAAGAGATATCCCAAGAAGTCTTCAAAGCAAGCAATGGCTGGGTAGCTCGCTTTATGAACAGACATGGATTAACTTTGCGCAAACGTACCTCCCTAGCACAGCATGACCCCGGAAACCTTATTGATCGTGTCATCAGTTTTATTCTTAACGTGAGGCGCAAATTTCATGAAAAGGAGTATGCAAAGGAAAACGTAATTGCTATGGATGAAACACCGATCTGGCTTGATATGCCAAGCTCTACTACTGTGAATGAGGCTGGGGCATCGAATGTCACCATAAGGTCAACTGAACATGAAAAAGATAGAGTAACTGTTTGCCTAGCGGCCAAGTCAAATGGGCAAAAACTAAAGCCATTCATCGTCTTCAGAGGTGGGAAAAGAGATGTAAAGAGGATGAATGAAGACAGACCTTTATCAGGAAAGTGCATCATCCGCTCCTCGGCCAATGGATGGATGAATGAAAGCGGTCGAATGAGTACAGTTTGTTGTAGGCCGCCTATCATTTGCTCCGAGACTTCTTGTCTGGGACACATACAAATGCCATATGACGAATGGAGTAAAAGAAGCCCTTCGGCAGGCTGGTGTCGATTCAGCGTTGGTACCTGGTGGCTGCACAAAATATATCCAGGCTCCCGAAGTGTCATGGAAAGAGCCTTTTAAGGATCTGTGCCAAATAGCGTACAATGACTGGATGGCAGAAACAGAGCATGAAGTAACCCCGGCTGGTCGAATAAAGGCACCTTCACGGCGCAGCTGTATCGAGAAAATATTATCGGCCTGGGAAAGCCTCCCAAATGACGTAATCAAGAAGAGTTTTGAAGCGTGTGCTGTCTCATTGCCCGTAAACGGATCAGATGATGACAAAATCCATTGTTTTAAGGCAGACGGCCCACTTAGTAATGGAAGGCAGGAGTTTACAGAAAGGGCCGCAGCATTTTTTATTGCACTGCAACATGCTGCTCCTGTTGATGAAAACGATCCGTTCGCGGATTTAGAGCCAGACATCTGTGAAGAAGAAGTTAACGAGTTTGCTGTTTATGACGATTAAGGTACATTAAAAATCGTAAATGCGGACGCTTAACTGATAGTATCAACGAGAACGATGGCGACATTGCCGTTTATACGGAACTTAAAACTTTGTATCCATACTTGCTCCTATTTATTTTACATATTTTTGTTCTGTTCAGTGCCACATGTCCTGATTGTAACATACATGTGCTGTTTATAATGCTGTATCTTTTAGCAATAATCATCCTCCAGGACTCAGGGATAGTTTACCGAATGGAAAAGTCATTTCGTGTTGACAAACTGCCCTTGGTTTCGGAGGATGGGTGAATAAATCAATCTGAAAAAAAATGACAGAATATTGCACTTCATAAATAAACGCCGGGCCCCGATTAAACGCCGGCTTCAAATAAACGCCGGGTCCACGAGGCCAATTTTGAAATAAACGCCGGGGGCGTTTAATTGAGAAAATACGGTAATAACAATAATAATAATAATAATAATAATAATAATAATAATAATAATAGTAATAATAATGACAATAATAAACATTGCTCAGTGGACATGTATGCAGACGACACAGCTATATACCTTGGCAGTCAAACTATAGATACCTTAATTATTTTTTTTTTAATCAAGATCTTGAACGTTTAGCCGAATGGCTAGAGGACAATGACCTTGCTCTGAATCTTGCCAAAACCAAATCCTTATTATTCACCTCTCAAAGGCAAAAAAAGCGCGATTGTAAGCTAAGTCTGATTCTTATAGGAAGGGAAATATCCTGTGTGACTACTTTCAAATATTTAGGTGTCGTGTTTTACAACTTAGTTTATGACCTGGAAGGCTCACGTGGACTATGTGTGTAAAAAGGTGGCGAGCAGAGTGGGTATTTTGGGCCGCATTAGGGGTTTCTTGACAAAAGAGGTGTTTATACTAGTTTACGATACGTTCATTTTGCCATTGTTTGATTATTGCGATATCGCTTTGAGCAGCCTGTTACAACAAGACCAGGATAGACTACAGCGCCTACAACAAAGATCTATACCCGTATAATGAGAATTATACTAGGGCCGCGGAGCGGCCTGAAGTTGTAATTCAAATTATATGAACAGATGAAGTGAGAAATATATGAGACAGAAAATGGTAGGAATTTCCCGGTTAGTGCTTCAAACCACTTTTTAACGCCATGAGAAGGGCGACCCCCGCCCCCCCCCCCCCTAAAGAAACAATGAAAGGGGCCTGGGTATACCCACTAGGCCCTGGGACCTAGATCTCGTGGTCCCATGATGCTTCGGTGGCCTTTTGACGCCATGCAATAGACAGGCAAAAGAGAAACCCCATAGAAGGGAGGGAAGAAGGGTGGTAAGCTCATATATTTCTCACTTCATCTGTTCATATAATTTGAATTATAACTTCAGGCCGCTTCGCGGCCCTAGAATAAATCTCATTATATTTCACAGACTCCGTTCGAAATATATGAGAAAACAAATGGTAGTTTTTAACGCTGCTACTAAGAGCAATAAAACAGCCATGGTTCCACATAACAAAAACATATAAGTCGTAGATGCACCACGCACAGAATGAGCTTTAAAAATTTGACAGTCTATTCCTGCTGCACTCATAAAGGTTCGTAGCTAACGCCCCAACGATGTAGAAGTGACCAGTTTGTGGAGGCGTTTAAATGAAATAAAAAAACTTATCGGGAAGATAAAACGGGATAACGGGTCGAACGTTCCTGGATGATTTTAGATATTGTCTAAAACAATCTATGGCACAGAGCTTCTTGTCTTGGTCAAAGCGGGCAAAAAATGCTTCCGCTGGTTTATCTGCACTGCCAGTTTTTCTAGGGACGGTGAGTTTGAAAAACACCCCTTCTGGAAGGACGCTTCAATGTCTGAGATTCAGGGAAACCAAGGCAGAAATCCGTTCAGGACAGATTAATGCAAACGGGGTGACTAACTTCACTGAGATAGCTTTAAGTAATAGGGTGCTGATTTTCCCCAAAGAAATCATGTATTTAATCATAACATCAACATTCCAGGTATCGGAATACCTGGGCTTTGTTATTGAAAGCTCCTTTAAGGAACCTAGTAACGTAAGGATGCTGGCCCACTGAAAAAACCATGTATCTTTGGATGAGTTGACGAAATAGCTAGGCCTTCGTTAAAGAGTTCTGTTAAGAAAATTAGAATGTCACTTATAGATGACGAAAGATGATCAATTTGCCGTCCAGAGATACGATCGGCAGCGTTTCGGTTCAGGTTCAGGTCGGTCGGGTCCGTTAAGAGGGTTGGACCGTTCGGTACCAACACTGGCTGAGATATAGAAGTTTCAGCAGAATCGGCCACCAGGGCTGGGCTTGCTAAACTGGAGCAACGAGAATAAGATCGGTTTGCTCGATTGTTACTTTTGTCAGGGCCTTGGATATCCGATTGAAGGGGGGGGGGGGGGGCCTTAGCCCCTTAGTGGAGCCCAGTTTATCGCAAAGGCTTCTGCGTAGATGGCTCCAGGGTCGGGTCTCCAACTGATGTAATCCGTGAGTTGGTTGCCTAGACGACTCGCAAGCAGATCCGTCTGACAATTCAGCAGAAAAGGCTGAGTATTGTTGGGACCAGCTTCCACTCGCTCATGTCCTTGAATTCTCTGGACTCCTTGTCCGCTGAGACGTTGTGTCTTCCTGGGATGTGAGAAGCTATCAGAAGGATGCCTCTTTCCTGACACCAATCCCACATCTCTAAGGCCAGAGTCGTAAGTTGGGAGAACGTGTACCCCCTTTGTTGTTGATGTAAGCGATGGCGGTAGTGTTGTCTAGCCAGAGAGATACAGTAACGTGAAACTTACCTTTGAGAAAGGTTTTTCAGTAAAGCCAAAAATGGACGCCTTTAGCTCTAAATAATTGATGTGTTGGAGAGACTCCTTTTGTGACCATCCTTTTGCACTCTAACCTTTCTTGGATGCGTCAGTTGTGATCACATCGGCGGAGGAAGGTGCACGGGACTGCCGTTTGCATTGAGGGTGTGTTTCAACCACTAAGCACGTTCTACTCTGGCACTAGGTGACAGGGCAATCAAAGCGTGGTAAGACTCCTGGTTCATCTGTAGGCCCCGTATCAGACCTGACTGCAAGTGACGAAAGTGTATCGGAGCTCGCCAAATGGCTGGTCTCGAGGACTCTAACAGGCCTATTAAACTTGCTAGGTTTCGCAATTGATACTTTGAGAAACGAGCAGCCGGCGACAACAGTCTAAAATTTTTGTTGGCCTTTTCTGCCAGGAGTGATATTATCATGCACCTTGAGTCGATTTGGAAACCCGGGAAGGTTATCACATGTGTTGGAATCAGTGATGATTTCTTGAGGTTTATTGTAAAAACCTAGGGACTAAAGGAGAGTCACTACCAGCTGAGTATTTTTTTACTGCTACCTCCATTGTGGCAGCCAAAAGAATAAAGTCGTCCAGGTAAATAAGGACTCCAATGGCCTTGCTCCTCAGGAATGCGGCAACAGGTTTTAGAACTTTCGTAAAAATTCTGGGGGCTGAAAACAGGCCGAATGGAAGAGCTTTGAACTGGTAACATGTTCCCTTCCAAAAAAAGCCAAAGAACTTTCGGGAAGACTCGTGAACAGGCACCAAAAGGAAAGCATCTTTTTGAACTGTATATATTTGTCATGAAATCTCTGGTAAAAGCAATGTCTTTAGGGAACTGAGGTTTTCCATCTAGAAATGCTCGTTTACAATGAACTTGTTCAAAGAACGTATCACGCAAAGATCCTCCCTTTTTGAAACAGGCGGCTGTAAAAAACTGTCTCTGGTAAAAGGGGTCTTATGGCCCCTTTTTGCAATAACTCGTTCACTTCCTGGGATATTAGGAGTGCCTCCTGATCCGATGTTTGGGTAAATGGTGGAGACTTTTGAAAAAGAGTTTTGAGGAAACTTATCTTGTAACGTGACACAATTGAGAGAATCCGTGGGTCCGATGTTAGGGTTCTCCAAGACACTATGCACTCTGAGAGTCTGGCTAACGTCCCTTCTGGGGAGGGGGAAGAAAAAGCCCGGTTTGTGAACGAGGCCCTTGGTAATTTGACTGAGATTTAGATGGGTTTGAGTACCTAGTGGATTGGATTGGGCTTTTTCCGTGGCGGCACCAAGGCTCTGGAACAAACTACCCCTCCGGATCAGACTTCCATCATCAGAGGCAGTTTTTAAGGCTAATCTTAAGACTTATCTTTTTAAGCGTGCATTTGATTTGTAGTTTTTACTTTTCATTTGTAGCCTAATTGTATTATGTAACGTTTTTAATTCTTAGGATTTTAACTTTTAGGATTTAGGATTTTAGGTTTTTAAAGGATTAGGATTTTAATTTTAGGATTTTAAACTTAGGATTTTAATTTTAAAGTATTGTAAAGCGCCATGGACAATTAGTGGAAAATGGCGCTATATAAATGTATATTCATTTATTTATTTATTTATTTATTTATTTATTAAAGGTGTCTCCTCGATGTCTGCTTTGAGACTGGGAACTATTACTACGTCTAGAAAAGAATTTCCCTGTAGTCTGTGACAAATTTTTTGTGAGACCCCTTGACAACTCGGCCTGTTTTGAGGCCAAGGAGGGGATATCATCTCCAAATAGCCATGATTTTTCATTAGGCAGAGGTAGTTCCGCGAGGTTTGTCCTCGAACGGTTTATGGCTGCGAGGACTCTCTGTCGTCTCAGGATAGACAGTTGAGCATTGGGTGAGCCTAAAAGGCAAAGAACTTGTTCAACAGCTACTTTAATTTCCTCATAAAGTGGAGCTGAAACATTTTCGACACAATCATGAAGGCCACAAAGTGGACCCGTGGCAATTAAGAAAGCACACTGAACATAAAACATTTCCTTATCCTTTTATTGTACAAACCTTTTGCATCCACTTCAGGAGTCGCACAGTCATCCAAAATAACAAGAGATAACTGGTAAGATAAAATGTAATTTTCTCCAAAAATTAGAATCCAGAAACTTGGAGAAAGAAGCTGATGGTTTCCAGGAGGTTGACTTGGCAACTGGGTCGAACAGCCCATGATCATCACTAGATTTCGTTGGGTTTTCAGCTTCGTCAGATGTCTTGCTAGACTGTGTTGGTGCCTTAGTAGGCGCTACGGGTGCCTCGATAGGCTCTACGGGTGCCCAAACTGGCGTAGTAGCAGTCTTAAAAGACGCTTCGGTCGCCGAAGATTCGCTAATCTCCAAGCCTGACGTTTCACCAGCCATAATCGACAAAGCATCATCATCAGTATCTGCAATAGTTTCTGACTCATTTTCTCGGGACTCAAACGAGTCTCTTTGGTTGGAAAGACGTTCAATCGACTGAAGAATCTTCTGAAGGGAATCGTTTTCGTCCTTGCGCCGTTTCGGCGGGAACCCTTCATGATGTACGTCGGGCGACGAAACAGAGATTTTGGCGGGAATATGGTGACCGAGAGCGAGACCTTTTTCGCGACTTGTGTCTTCTATGGCATATGTTCAGCGATTTTAAATATCCTGAAAAGCGACAAATATCACCTAAAAGAAACCTACTGTGTAAAAGCACAGAGGTAAAGCCTAAAAAACGGTTAGCATTTGTAAAAAAAGCAGGGCAAAAGCAAAATACTTACCGAATGGTTTGAAGCACAAGGAAAAAAGCCACCGAAGCATCATGGGACCACGAGATCTAGGTCCCAGGGCCTAGTGGGTATACCCAGGCCCCTTTTATTGTTTCTTTAGGGGGGTTCGCCCCTCTCGTGGCGTTAAAAAGTGGTTTGAAGCACTAAATTCCTACCATTTGCTGTCTCATATATTTCGAACGGAGTCTGTGAATTATAATTACGTGTTGCACACGCTCCTCTGAGGCAATGAATCATTTACGTTGGTCGAATCTTTTCAAGAGGCGCTCTTATCTCCAAGTTATTTTTTGGCATTTTTTTATCACATTTTCGAACATTCATAGCTTTTTTTTTTTTTTTTTTTCATAGCTATCCCGCAAGGCAGAACAGTAGGTTATTGTACCTAGGGTGAAATCAAATTTTGGGAAAAGCACGTTTCTTTTTAGAGGAGCGAAAATTTTTAATTAGCTGCCCACCAACAACGAAAACCGAAGACATACAGACTTTCTGCCGCCGTACAAAAGGGTTTTTATTATCGTAATATTTGAGCTAAGGCATACGTGGCCTTCACGATGACTTTCCAAGATCAAGACCTGTCATACAAAATGGCCGATATTGCACAGTTTGGACGATTTCTAAAGACCCTGGAGCTGTTTTGTTTATTATTATTATTATTATTATTATTATTATTATTATTATTATCGTTATCATTATCATTATCGTCATCGTCATCGTCATCGTCATTGTCATCTTCGTCGTCATTGCCATTATCATTATCATCATCATTATCATTATTTTTTTTTTTTTTCCTTTTTGGGCTGACAACAATCCGAAAGGTATTTAAAAGTAAATACGAAAATAATTTTATGGTTAGCTCGAGACTCGAAGCGAAAATTGGAGGTAAACGAACGAGAGACTTGTGCTTTGCAATGTGGACATATGTTGTTCAAATGCGACTAAATTCACTTCGGATCGCAGTTTTTACGTTCAGAATCTCGATTAATTATTGAATTATGTGTATTGAGTCGTTTTTGGGAGCGTAAACTTCAGAAAATTTAGAAAAAGCTTCGTTTGGTTGGGACAGTAGGTTTATAATAAGGACGCGTAAGTTAATCTGAGTTAATATCTTCTTGCGGTCGCCATGGTAACGGAAATGTGACTCCTTTGTTTGCGCGTTGAAAAAAAACTTAGTAAACTCCAGTTTCGGTCATCTTTGGCTCTGTTTTCATGAGGTGTTTTTTCATAGAATAAGGAAAATGATTTCCCTCTAAATCGAATTCGACTAGGAGAGTGGAAATACAGTTTTGCTTTGTTTGTTTGTTTGTTCGTTTGCTTTTCCAACATCGTTTTTTTTCTTTTTTGCCAAATTTAATTCATTTAATTTTTCGAAAACAAATACTACTAGCTTCCATGAAGACAAACGTTTTTGGCTACTAGAAAGCATTTTTATTAACTTTTAAATGAGATATAGTGGACTAAATTCTCCTGTAAATATTTGTTGAGATATTAAATAAACAAATTGTATAGAAGACATTTTCCTGCCTTTTGTTTGAGACCTACAAAGCAATGTACCTGTTTATCTAGACTCACAAAGTCAAAAAATCTATATAAATAATGAATGCAAAGAGTAAAAATTCTGAAAGTTTCGCAAATGGCTGGATAACAAATTGCCTTACATTCTTCGAGCTATTCATTTGCCACATATTTAACAGGGACATTTTCAGTTAAACGATTACCATTTCTGAAATTCAGCAATTCAAAGATTTTCTGAAGAATTTCCCAGAAAATCTCTGAACTATTTACTCCTGTTTCGAAAGTTCGGTCAAATGGCAGAGACCCCTTATTTCGGAACATGACACATATTTCCGTTGGAAGTCCGCGATGAAAGTTAAGAGAAACTCGAAATTAAAAAAAAAGTAAAAGAAAAAAAAAAAGGCATAGCAGTATGTGACACTTCACAACACCTCGCTGTTCATTGTACCGAGGATTTCGTTATCTAGATGTTCGTTAATTCGAGGTTACTACTGTAGTACTATTTGAATTGGAGAAGTTATTACCCTACATTAATAATTGTTGTCCCTTGACCTGTGGCAGATGCTGGTTATCACGTGTCATTTTGGGAAGTTGAAGGAGTATAGGAATCATGTAGGATCTGTTTCACTTCTTATGCTTCTTTTTCTTTCTCGCAAATGAACTTAGCCTTAAAATCACAAGGTACGTCTGACCACACTTCTTCATATATAGTTACACAATCCTCCTCGACCTGGAAATTATTTGGCTCGTCAGTTCCCCAGTTCTCATACATGTACGCGTTCAATGGACTTCCGTCAGACCATTTCCAATGATTTTCCATGTCAACATCAGTCAGGCCAATCCAGTAGCCCCACGTGACACTCGAATCTGGAGCCAAGGTATTAATGAAGGACCTTTCGTCGCTGGAATCAATCTTCACAAGCCGGGCATCCATGAAATTGCAAAATGTTTCCGCTTGTTCCCAGGACTTTAGGGTCGAGAAAACGGCATATTGAGAGGTTTCATATGGTGTCCAGTAAGAAGGGCATGCTGGTGAAATTATAAAGTGGTGTATTGATTAGTGCATGCAAACTCAAATCTCCAGCCACCACATGGACGACGTTGGATTATATTCAACAATGATTCGCTTCAGGCTCAGTGAACATTGGTGAATATTCACCGAGACGAAGTTGAGGTGAATAATTATTGTAGTATAATGTTCAGAGGTGAATACAATGGACTACAAAATAGCGGACTAAAACATAAAAACACGTACAGACGCAATTGCTCGTGCATGCACGTATGCAACCGTAACTTTAATAATAAGTTTACATATACACCGATTGTCAATCGACTTCAGCAGAAAAAACGAGCGAGTGAAACACTACGAAAAATAAATTCATCCGGTACCTTTGTTTTATCGTTGTTGACTTCATTCAGAGCTGTCATCATCGCCTAAAAATGAGTAGCTTTAGTTTGAAGAAAAATAAATTTCGGTCAATCAATCTGACCTGCTGGCTATCGACGCAACCACTGTGTTTACGATTCGTAAGAGCCTTGAATACGAGTTCTTGAAAAAAAAATTGCTCTAAGGGCGACAGCAGTCATTTTGAAAATTCTCCATCCTTTTAAATATCCTGGACTTGGAGTGATGTCTTTCGAATAAATGAAAACTTTATTTGGTAACTGTCCACCATGGACGAGATGGCAAAGATGGCAAGCCTAATAACCAAGGTCTAGCGGGGCGAATATAGCGTCATATGATGAGCTTTTCGACCAATCATAATGTCCAATTTTTATATTCACATCGTGAAATTATACTAAAAGATAATATCTATAGTTTACTTTTGCATTATATTATAAGGTCACCGTATTCCTTCAAGTCGGCAATTTTCTTCAAATTTGGATTTTTCGTTCAAAGTAATGATGAGCGCATTGCGAAACACAATGATTTTTTTTTAGATTCACGCGAAAATTGCACCAGGAGGTTAACGGTAGTAAACGTTCCCTGTACTGATTGGCTTAATCATCTGAGAACCCAGTTGCAGGCGTTTGTGGGCGGACATTTTTTTTTGTTTTTTTTCGCTTAAGGGACCGTTCATTTTTTATCAGGTAGGGGGGGCTGGTGGGATTTGGGGGGGGGGAGGCATGCGAAAAAAAAAGGCTTTCGAGGGGGGCCATCTCAAAAAATAAGGGAAAAAGGGGGGGTCACGTGAAATATTTTAGTAAAACTTTAAAATGGCATAATGTTTGAATATCAAAAAAATTGCTATAGAATAAACATAGAAGGCAGGATACAAATTTATTACAAACTTTCCTTCTGCTTTAAAAAAACGTTTGGCGACAAAAAGCATTTGTAGCTACTGAAAAGAAGTATTTAACACTGTTATTTTCGAATGCAACTTTCACTGGCACTCATCTTCATCTTCGCTGTCGTCGAGTTCTTCGTCGCCGCTTGTGCTGCTATGGGAGTCTCTTTCACCGATGCTGCAAGAAGCAGCAATGCTTTCCGTCAGAGCGTACTCTTTAGGGTACATGAAGGTGTAAACATAATCTCTGACTTCCTGCTCAAGGTTGTTGGTGATTCTGCTTCTTGCAGCATTGGTGGAATAATTCCCTTCCAAGAGCTGTGCGATGTATGGCCCATCTCTTCTAAATAACGACGTGGCAACATCCTCAACTTTAATACACTCTTCCGGGACGGCCGTTCTAGGAGGGTACACAAGGCATTGTGGAAGATCATTTCCTAGCGGGTTTCCAACACAGATTCCATAAACTCGTTGGACGTTGTTTTCAGTCCGCTTCCTCTTTCTTTCATTAGACTTTCTGCGGTTTTCTTTTTTCCTTCTCCTTTTGTTGATGTGCTGTTTGAGTATGCCCTTGAATATGCTGTTATAATTGCTCTTATTTTAATTCTAGTGCTTCCATGTCCTGCGTGACCTTCGTCAACTTAACCAATTTGGTCTGTTTTACATTAAAACTGTGGGCATTCATCAATTCAGATGAGGGAGATGCCAATGAGAGGCCAAATGCCACACGCTCAGGGCGAGCCATAACTAGGAGATCCGAAATTGACTTCTCTTTCTTTTGATTTGTTTTTCAAACAACAGCTCTCTGTAGTATAGGGATTGTAAATATTGTCTTCACAGTGAGCACAAAACGTGAAGTAGGGGGATAATATTAAAAAAGTTGAAATCTAAATACTGTTTGTTCAATTTTTTTGAGGGGGGGGGGTCATCCCAAAAAATGACCGCTATAAGGGGGGGCCACGGGAAAAAATTGGTAAGCTTAGGGGGCGTCATGCGATTTTTAAATGGTGCTTCCCAAATCCCACCAGCCCCCCCCCCCCTCCCTCATAAAAAATGAACGGTCCCTAAAGCAGTAACTTTCAAGAGTTTTATTCCAAGGGAATTTGTTCGATTTCTCTTAAATTTGGACAGTACGTAGCTAGTTTACTGTATAAATGAAAAAAAAATGTTAGCAAATCGTTAATTCATTTCGAAAAATGTTTTCTCTGAGGGGGAGTTTTGTACGATTACTCCACATTTTTTTTAATCCCATTTCGAAAATGTTCTGATATGTTTACTGCAATTGAATATGGCAAAACGAAGACACATTGTTTTACCGCTTTGGGTGTTGAAACCAAGGAAAAAATTAAATTGCTGAAAAACAAAATTCGCTTTGACTTCTAGCTTTCAAAAGGTGATTCAGGCGCTCGCATTCAGTGGTCCAAATTCTTGGTATAGTTTGATAGCCCACTCTATAAGCTTTAATTTGGTAAAGAGGTTTAGGTGTTTAAAGTTTAACCTTCACGCGTTACATCACATGGACGCGAGACACCTCTGAAGGTATACGGTAACCGTAATTGTTTTAAAATGATAGAGGAAACTAACATACCTAACTATCATTAGCTTACATAATTCTTGACAAGATTATATCACTATTGGAGAATTATATTGTACAATTATATCACTTTTGGAAAACCAATATGGTCATTGAATATCTGGTAGATAAGCAATAATAGGTGCTAAACTTTTTTTCATTGTCCCAAATGAAATATCTCTAGTTTATATAATAATTGTTGAAACTAAAGGGGAGCAGGTTTTGGGCGGCAAACTCAGTTCAGAGAGTTATTTTATTATTATTATTATTATTATTATTATTATTATTATTATTATTCTGCTTCCTTTGCTGCTGTTGTTTTTTTTTTGTTGCCGTTAATCCGTCCAACGTTAGATTGCTAACTGAATTAGCCAGAATTCACGTTTCAGGTGCTAACCAAACGTGCTAAATCGTAAGCGGGCTGTTGCGTTGGGAAAATGTTGGGGTTATGTATTCTAATGCATATCCTTAAAGTTTATAGTAAACCGAGAACGAAAGTTTGTATTTTGTAATTTGGACTGTGCGGTGGCTGGCACAAGGAGTTCCAAATATTTACTAGCCAGGGCTGTCGCCAGGCGATATCCTGTCACCAAGTACAGAATCAGTGGTTATTTCCACGTTATCATCTTTATTGTCTTATTTGCCCTCGTCAAACTACATTGTATATGAGGCCACGGGGAGAGAAACCATCGAAATTTTGAACCTGCAAGCGTTCGTTACTTTCCATCAGGTCATCGCAGAGAGGCCTGAAAGGAGCAACCGAGTTACTCAAATACATGTCTACTGTACTTTGAAATATTTTTTATGCCCTAAGTAGGATATTGAATAGCGCGAACGATTGTTAAAGTTGGATGTAAATGCCTCACCCTTAGAACAACCATACACTTCCACTCTCATCGACACGTGATTTTTCCAAGCCACTGGACGGAAACGGATATATCGTGCCTTGATTGGTGGATTGAATTCATGATAAACAACAGAGTCCGAGTTAGTGTTCCCATCAAAAGTCTAAACCAACAAGATGAGCAAATGTTCTGGACAATTGTTATAAGAAATGTTATGAGTCCACAAATGTTGTGGCACAAAGTAACGTGGAAATGGCCCATTACACTTGCATTCAAACGATTACCCGTACTAATTAAAATAACTATTTATCACTATCCACCTCAGTGACAACGGCCGTCATCAGTACCATGTTTAATTGAAAGGGATTCAAGATAGAATTTAAAAGCTGTTGTATAAACAGAATGATGATAAAAATAAGTATTCGAAGTAACTGAGCCCTTAAAACAAAAAGGCAATACAAAAAACGTTCTTGAAGTACGTATCTGGTGTTCTTTTGGCTACCCTATACTTTACCTTTATACTTTCCCCTTGTTCTCTGTAGTACTGAAAGTTCTTCTTATCGTCACTGTACTGTAGATTGTATTTATTAACCCACTGGTGGCAACAACCATTTCTTCCTTGCGTTGCTACTGCTGTTATTACAAAGGACTCGCAGCCCAAATAAACCTGAAGCCACTGATTAGCATCATTTCTGACGGCTGACCAACCTCCTTTTAATGTTCCAGTGGCTTGGAAGTGTAGTCTGCCCTGCTTAGCGGCGTGGTTGGCGTCAAAATGGGACGAAGCACTTATCTGTCCATCACCGATTGTTCCGCTTTGCATCCCAAGAGCTCCTTGACAATCTAATTTAGTGAACAGATTTGGTTACAAAGTTTCCTGTAACGCTTGAGTAATTCTCAATTGAGTCTCTTAATTAATACCAAATCCAAGGAAATTATTAATCCGCCCAACTGCAAAGCAAATCAGGTAAGCGAATAGACAATCCAGTGATCCAATCCAATCAATCATGTACATACAGCTAAAACGAAACGCCGCAGGCTGCGTGCTAGAATACGCGCCCAAGTCACGATTAGTTTGGCTTTTATCCCTGGCTGTACAAAGTGGCGCGAGAGTTTTGAGCCAATCGCTTAGCGTCATAACACAAAACCAAAATATCGACACTCGAATGACCCCCCTCTAACAAAACTCTAAAGTAACAGAGATGTCCTCCGTGTTTTTCATACCACCCACAGCAGTCCAGAAAAAAGGAACCATCCGCTGAAAATGTTTAACCTCGTTCTTAAAATAAAGATTGTTGTTGTTGTTGTTGTCGTTTTACTATTTCCAGTTACTGTATTGTGCTTACGTTTAATAGTAGTTTCAAAGTGATGTCTTAAGTCATGGCACGAGAAATAATATCTTGGTTACGACAAAATGTATTTCATGAGAGCGCGTATTTCTAGTCGACCAATTTTTATTTCCAAAGTTGTTTGATTTTCCCATACTATATCCCCTGCTTGGGAAAATATTCTTTCTTTTTCTTTTTTTTTTTTTTTTTTTAATTAAATAATGTTTAACATTTAAGGGCCCATTAAGGGGTCTTTTCGAGCCGTTGCTAAGGAAAATTTATTTTCATATAACCTTGTCATTTTTAGTTAGTTCAGAGTTATTTCATGTGTTTTAACTTTTTTATGATTAGCAACAACAGTGATGACGTCATCAGGCCACGCCCTTGGTCATGTGACTAATACTGAAAAAACGCAAAGGCTCCCAGGCAAATTACTTAATCGGGATTTTTTCATAAATCTAATATTTCAATTTAAATCCTCATTACGCTATGCATAAATTTTGTTTCATTTCTAAAAGGTCAGATTTTTAGAGAATTTTAAAATATTAAAAAAATAGTAATTTTCTGAAGAAAGCATGATTTCGAATAAAGAATGCATAGGTATGTTTCAAACTTTGGCTTTAAACTAAATCCTTCAAAAAAAAGGCTGGATTTAATGAAAACCCGGGTTTAGCATTTAAAGAAACCGGAAGTGCGCCCGATATATATTGGAAGTTACCTTATCAGCATGTGCGCAATTTACACTACCAGCGCACTTCGGTAAGATCAAACAAAGTTACACGGAGTTAGTTTTTTTTTTTTTTTCTTTCTATTGCTCTTGTTTTTCTGTCTTTCTCTTATTTTGTCTTTGCTTGTACTTTTTTTACTTTGCATTTTGTGAAACACAAAGAGAAACATCTAAAATGTAAGCGAATTTGGAAGTTATTGAGTTGTTTTTATTTTCCGCGCTCAGGCTAACGTAAGTAACCGGAAGTGAAATTTCACCTCCTTAGCAAAGCGCGCATAAATTGGTTAATGGGCCCTTAAACAATAGATAAATTGACACATTTGTTCTCACAAAAAATAAATAAATAAATAACGGTTTTGATACCTTTTGTACACTGTTTTTCACTGTATCGCCCGCGGCAGGCACACCTATATCCTCTTTCAGTGAAACCTACTTGACAGACTTCATACTTCGCATGGCAAGGGTTTCTGTGGCAACAATTCTGTAAAAATAAAAAAAACCCACAATCATATATAGATTTAGTAAAGCCTAAAAGCAGAGCTCCTGATTACAATACTTAACCTAGCTTCAGCCTGCGATCCAATCGAAAGCCTATACCTGGGTAGCGGTCAACTTAAAAAAAAAACACACGAGCCGAATCGAATCGATGGAATTCCGTCAGAGATCGAATTATTACTACAATCATACACACATACCTCGATGCCATGATATGTATAGCTTTTTCTGTTCGATAGCTGGGAGAGTGTTGGGCTTTCATCGGTGGCGTTGTTTAATTGGCATACGTGATTTCCCCCGTCATACGGTCCCACATTTACGGACACACAGTTTGGCTCCAAATAGCATTCCACTCGACAGCTCCCCTCATTGGTCACTTTCTCAGTTCTTATTACGTGACCACTGAGTGCTTTGTCTGATGCCGGCTCTTTGAATATTATGATGCGGTCGTATTCATCTGTGAGCTCTTCAAAAGATAAGCACATTTATTTAGCTTCATTTAGTACTTTCATTTCGCTATACTTGACACATTCTTTTTTTTTAATCAATCGGAATTTTAAACTGTTCTGATGGTAAATTTTACTGTCCAGTCAGCAAAGCCGCCACCAGTGAGCGTAATATGTAGATTTTGCCTAGTCTAAAAGCACTAACTCCTATAAATTGCTAATCATGCACTCAACACCATAACCTTTCAAAGAAATTCACCAATAAGCATTTAGCCAAAGTGGCGTGGATGAATTGAAGACCAAATAAGGGAGAAAATCTCCATTAACATTATCTCCAAATCCCTACGTGTGAGTGTCAACTTATAGCAAATCCTGTTCGCTATTTTAAAAGGCACAAATTCTCAACAAAAGATGACCGAGTAAACGAAATGTTAAATAAAATTCGTTTAAGATTGATTATCACTCAAGATAAGGCCGAAAAAAGCATTTAGAAGTCGGAAACGTCTAAAATTGGGTGTTCAAGAAAGTTATTGATGCCAAAGGGTAATTTTAAAGTTATTTTTGCCGACGGCTTTGCAGTCATTTTAACGGGCAGTCCTCTACCAATAACCTTTAAAGAAATTCAGCAATAAGCATTTCACCACACTGACTGAATTAAACAAACAAAACGAGGAAATCTCAATGCATAACATAACGCAAAGCACGAAATGCGAGTATCAAATCCCGTTCGCAGTTAAAACATAAAAGATGGCCTAACGAAACAAATGTTACAGAAAATGTATTTGATGTTAATTCCTTATTTCTGTTTTGTGCGGTAATGGAAGAAAAAGAGGATTATGGAGTTTTTACAGTCTAGCTTGTTTACTAACATTTGCTGCTGGGTAATATTTACATTTTTTTTTTTTTCAATTAACCCACATGCAAACACGAACTGCTGCCCTCAATCTGCATGACGTGCAGATGAAAACAAAACAAATTAGAGACTGCACAAATTAAGAGAGCAGTTATAAAACCCTAATTTTGCTCTATTGATGTAGAGACTTTCAATGTTAACCCAGTGACCACAAATATTGTTTTGCTCAGTGTCATGGTCACTGAAATTATTCCGGTGACGTTGGCTGGGTCAGTTTTAGGTATAAGAAATATTTCATATTGCCAGTTGCCTCACTCTGCTAACCGCGCAAGAAATACTTCTAACCCAAAGGCTCTTTTGGTTTTGTTTATAATAAAATTATAGAGAATTTTTTTCCCCTGATATTTATGGTCCGGTTATAATTTATAGATATAATTTTCCAATGTAACTTGAGATTTCCTTCATTGCACATGAGTTCACCTGTTACTTCTACTGCCAACGTGTAGATTGCTGTCTTTTAATTTGTAACGAAATTGCTCAGTATCTACATTGTTGCTCGATCCCGAAAGATTATTCAAAGGAGTTTATTTTTAGTGGAAACTCTCCCTTTATTCTGTTTACTACAAACTTAAGTGGGTAGCTGCTGGTGCCATATTTGTATTCGAACAAGCCCTTAGGTAAACAAGTTTAATGAAAGCAAATATCTGCTGTCATCCCTGATCCAAAGGGATAAAATACAGAACGGATATTAAAATCGTCCGGCCTTCTATATATATCTTCTGTTATTACTACTGCAAACGTTGCTTACCAAACTTTCAGCATTTTATACTGAAATGAATCCATTCCCTTTCGTTTGTTTTTGTTTTTGTTTTTGTTGTTTTTTAATTGTTATACAAAGACTCATCTGTGTTCTTATAAAAAGTTGACCAAATTCTAGACAATGTTATACGTAAATGAAAGAGAGATGTTCTCTATTATATATCTTTGTGAATTATTATTAGTATCATTATTATTATTATCATTGAAAGATCGGTCAAACAGCGTAATCCTCGAGAAAAAGCTGCACATAGAGGAAGATGGCTCGGAATCAATAAAAAAAAAAACAAACAAAACAGCTTGAGTAACATTATTCAATTTAATTTATTTCGAAATAGTTCTTAGTTCTCACTTGATAGCAAGTTATGTCGCTTTTAATAATTGAGAATATTCAAAATACGCAAAAAGTGCCAGTTTTCTCGAAACCCTTCAAGTCGTCTTTCGATGCACCTTTCTCACTTTGATGACACTCAAAATGTTTGCTTGTCGTATCCGAATAACATGAATTTAAGAGCGGTCATTAACTCATACTTGAAGCAATGCTCATGCCAGCATTTGAAATAGGATATTTAGCTAATTTTTTAAAAGCGCAGAATGGAAAGTTGTGTTTTTTGGACCAGGAAATTGTATACTATTATTAAATATTTCGGACTAGATAAAATGTGTTATCATGTTGGGAGATTTCTTTCATCGTTAGTAACTGATGGCGAGCCTTCAACAAGCGTTATCAAAATAATTAAGAATAAAACTTCGACAAGAGTTATCAAAATAATTGAGAATAAAACTTACCAGCACACACACACACATCTGAACCTGGAAGTAATCCAAACGAAATCCACATCAGAAATATTAAGACCGTGATGGAGGCCATCCTTCTTTTGCAAATGGTTCAATATGCAAGGGTTTGCGGTAATTTTAATTTGTCAAAATCATCCACGCCCATTTTCTTCATTGTATAATTAATTTAATTTACTGATGTTTGAAGAAAATCACCTGGAACGAAAATACCCTTTTATGGCTTTGTCTCAATCGATCAGCTTGCTAACAGTAAGTTACCATAATAGAAAACAAAAAAGGCGTATTGACGAATTTTAAAAGCAGTTGTTCTAGTTAACAGGTTTTTTGTTTTTGCTTTTGTTTTTGTTTTTGTTTTTGTCTTTGTCTTTGTCTTTGTCTTTGTCTTTGTCTTTGTCTTTGTCTTTGTCTTTGTCTTTGTCTTTGTCTTTGTCTTTGTCTTTGTCTTTGTCTTTGTCTTTGTCTTTGTCTTTGTCTTTGTCTTTGTCTTTGTCTTTGTCTTTGTCTTTGTCTTTGTCTTTGTCTTTGTCTTTGTCTTTGTCTTTGTCTTTGTCTTTGTCTTTGTCTTTGTCTTTGTCTTTGTCTTTGTCTTTGTCTTTGTCTTTGTCTTTGTCTTTGTCTTTGTCTTTGTCTTTGTCTTTGTCTTTGTCTTTGTCTTTGTCTTTGTCTTTGTCTTTGTCTTTGTCTTTGTCTTTGTCTTTGTCTTTGTCTTTGTCTTTGTCTTTGTCTTTGTCTTTGTCTTTGTCTTTGTCTTTGTCTTTGTCTTTGTCTTTGTCTTTGTCTTTGTCTTTGTCTTTGTCTTTGTCTTTGTCTTTGTCTTTGTCTTTGTCTTTGTCTTTGTCTTTGTCTTTGTCTTTGTCTTTGTCTTTGTCTTTGTCTTTGTCTTTGTCTTTGTCTTTGTCTTTGTCTTTGTCTTTGTCTTTGTCTTTGTCTTTGTCTTTGTCTTTGTCTTTGTCTTTGTCTTTGTCTTTGTCTTTGTCTTTGTCTTTGTCTTTGTCTTTGTCTTTGTCTTTGTCTTTGTCTTTGTCTTTGTCTTTGTCTTTGTCTTTGTCTTTGTCTTTGTCTTTGTCTTTGTCTTTGTCTTTGTCTTTGTCTTTGTCTTTGTCTTTGTCTTTGTCTTTGTCTTTGTCTTTGTCTTTGTCTTTGTCTTTGTCTTTGTCTTTGTCTTTGTCTTTGTCTTTGTCTTTGTCTTTGTCTTTGTCTTTGTCTTTGTCTTTGTCTTTGTCTTTGTCTTTGTCTTTGTCTTTGTCTTTGTCTTTGTCTTTGTCTTTGTCTTTGTCTTTGTCTTTGTCTTTGTCTTTGTCTTTGTCTTTGTCTTTGTCTTTGTCTTTGTCTTTGTCTTTGTCTTTGTCTTTGTCTTTGTCTTTGTCTTTGTCTTTGTCTTTGTCTTTGTCTTTGTCTTTGTCTTTGTCTTTGTCTTTGTCTTTGTCTTTGTCTTTGTCTTTGTCTTTGTCTTTGTCTTTGTCTTTGTCTTTGTCTTTGTCTTTGTCTTTGTCTTTGTCTTTGTCTTTGTCTTTGTCTTTGTCTTTGTCTTTGTCTTTGTCTTTGTTTTTGTTTTTGTTTTTGTTTTTGTTTTTGTTTTTGTTTTTGTTTTTGTTTTGTTTTGTTTTGTTTTTCATATAGAATTCTTAATATTAATATTGCTAAATCAACCATTTTAGGTGTCAAAGTTTATCTTAAGGGTGGTTCCCTACCACCGTTTGACTGCACATACGCTGATAACGAAAGCGTTAACAATTTGCACGCACCCAAATGAGAACGTAAGAGAACGTACGAAATTGCGAGACGTTCGCCGGGCTCCAATAATCAAAACTGACAATATATATTCTCGTGTTTTCCTAGTGAAATTCTGTGATATTAAGACTAGTTACAGCCTTTTGACTTCCATTGACCCTTTCCTTTTCAGCAATGTTTTTTTTTTGAAACGTTTGAATACAGGGAAATATATCAATTCGCAAAAAACAAAGGAACTAAAAATTGTGATAGATTTCACCCACGGAAATACAAAACATCACAATGAATAATAACAGAAGCATATCACCTAGAAGCGTCTAAATTCTCCTTATATGTTCGGAACAATGCTGGGGTTTTTAGTCTACCAATCAGAACCACGGAATTTTTTGTCTAAATATGGAATCAACGGATTGAGGTAAGTTTGTTTAAATAATGGCGGCCTTTTGTAGAGTGGCTGCGGCTTCGACAAATTCTGGATCGGACCGGATCGGATCAGGGAACGGATCACTGATCGGATCACGGATTGGATCACGGATCGAATCGCAGATCGGATCGCGGATCGGATCGCGGATCAGATCGCGGACGGATCACGAATCGGATCGCGGAAAAAAAAATTATAGAAAGTGAAAAATTAAAATTCAAGATTCAAAATTAATGCGTGGTAATGCGTGGACCCGAAGTGAACTTGTAGTTTCCCGTCCTTGATAAACGACTTGTACTCTTTGGTAGACGCAATTACATCATTTGGCGGATCAGAAATTTCGCCTGGGACTCGAATGGCACAGTCGCAGCCATAGCATTTAAAGGCCTTAGTGTCCTTTAGCCATTTAAGTTTATACATGCGGGTTGCGGAGCTCTTCGGCTCTTCTTTCAGCGGGGCCTGCGCTCCATTATGTCACGCAGACTTTATATTGGCTTGTCACGGAACACTTCTTATTTTCATTTAACATATTTTAGTTTTCCACTTTTTTATTCATTTATTATCTTATAAACAATTTGATATATATGTATATATTTTTTAACCTTTTTTTGTGATCCGACCCGTGATCCAATCCGCGATCCGGTCGGGGCGTTTTCAACATAAAGATGATTTTCAGACTTGTTTTGATACAAAACAAAATGCTTACCTGCAATTGATCATCTCTGGCCTTGATATTACAATAGCAGCTCCTGGAAAAAGCTCGTTTGATTCTCTTGATGAGCGCAGAAAAAGGCTGAGAAACGACAATCTACTCTCAACACGAAAGCAACAACTGTGTCCGCCATTGCTCTGGCAGAGACGAGATTTTGTGACGTACCAGTGTGCAGCACTCCATATTAGGAAGTAAATTTTGATTGGTTCGCTGAAAAACCCCAGCATTGGATCGGTGTTAATCGCTTCTAGGTGATATTCTTCTGATAATAATAATAATAGATTTATATAGTGATAAAATTACAAAATATTCTTAAGCGCTTTACAATGTAAGATTAAGATTACAGTAAAAATATAAGAAAAATGTGTCTAAAAAAATACAATTTACGAAGCATATTATAAAACTATGGCATGCTATACGCTAATTTAAAAAAAGTAAGTTTTTAACTTTGATTTAAAAACAGCTAGGGTTGGATTTATTTCACGAGGATGTTTGTTCCAGAAAAAAGGTCCAGAGTGTGCCAAGGCACGATCACCAAATGTCCTGTGCACGTGTTTGGTTCTGGGAACAGCGAGGAGGTTATGGTCTTGGGAGCGCAGGCGATAAGTTACGTTAGTCTTTATGTGTAAAAAGTCCTCTATATAGTCAAGTGCTTGATTATTAAGAGCTTTGTAAACAAGAAGTAACAGTTTAAACCGAACACGAACCAGGAAACCAGTGCAGGTCGTAGAAGGCAGAGGAAATGTGGTCAAATTTGGATAGGCCAACAGTTAGTCTAGCAGTGGCATTTAATACTTCTTGACGACGATCAGATTAACAAATTGACGTCTGTCCTCTTAATGATGATAAATTGCGGCATAACATTGTCAACTCTGCTGTGGAACCACGAGCCACAGGCGAGTGGTTCCGCAGTAAACTTTGACAATGTTATGGCGAAATTTATCATCAATAAGAGGACAGACGCATGAAATAAACTGATGTCAATTTGTTTTTTACAATAACAAGACCCCAAACTGGTCAAAGGGTCAGTTTGACAGCTGAAATTTGAACTTGAAAGCTTGCATAAATTAAAATTTTATCCGTCTGTACTCTTATTGATGATAAAAATGAGGCAATCAGCGCGCGACAAATTAGACAGTTATTGTAAAATTGGTAATTAGGGACACCAAAGAGAAGAGAATTGCAGTGGTCCAAGTGAGAAGAGACAAATGCATAGACAAGAGTTTTGGTAGTCTCAGGACTGAGGAATTCCCTTATTTGCTGAATTTTGTACAGGCCACAGAATGCTTTACTGCAAATCCTGCCAATATGGACTGACATAGACATCGTAGTGGTAAACCAGGAGCCCGGATTGCGAACACTTTCTAGAGGTTGGATAATGGGGTCGCCAAGAGTAATGGGGTCAATTGAGATTTTGACAATTGATGGCTGGAGCCAATAATTAAAAACTCAGTCTTTGCGTCGTTGATTATAATGAACGGTTATGAATTAACCAAGCACGGACATCGGAAATACAGGCTTCCACAACCGCTAGAGCGTGATCTTGAGACAAAGTGCCGTCTGGTCTAAAAGAAAGGTAGAGTTGGGTATCATCGGCATATCCATGAGCAGAAGGAAGATTGCTGGCGATAACATGATATAGCCGTGAAACGTACAAAATAAACATCACTGGGCCCATGCAACTACCCTGTGGGACACCACGGTTCAGACTTAAATCATTTGAAAAATTGTTGCTGATATGAACACGTTGCTTTCGATCAGATAGATATGGATCAAACCAATCATGGGCGGAGTCAATTAGTCCAAAATTATTTTCAAGGACATCGAGAAGAATTTCGTAGTCGATGGTATCAAAAGCTGCACTCAGATCTAATAGCACTAGCTAGGAGCGTTACTTCCTGATGATCCATCGACATGAGAATATATATTGCTCTGAACTTTATTCAAGGCAGCTTCAGTTGAATGAAATCTCCGGAATCCTGATTGGAACTTTGGAAGAAGTTGAGAAACAACTGCTTTTTCAACAGTCTTCGAGATGAAAAATTATTAAAGCAAAATTTTAAAATGAAATTCTTAACAAAATTACAGTTCCCATTGAAACATCACGTTTCTTGAGTGATCATGTGCCCTAACAAACTTTTTGATAAATTTTGGTAAAGTTAACCCAGTTTGGAGTCCATCGCTCAAAACTTTCAAAGTTACAAGGGTTTAACGTCTGTCGAGTCATCAGCAGCCCCACCCTCCCTGTCTCTTTGCCACAACGTGATCAATACGCTTAATGCAGGCTTTAAGGTATTTTCTATTGTATTTTTACTTTATCTTTCGATGAGCAGGCGAGTGAACGAGAATACAGCTTTAGCTATCAACCTTCATGCGCTCTCTTTGACATTCCTTGGTTCTGCTTAATTTTCGGAAGAGATTTTGGCGTTGTTGATAGTCAGTTCTCAGTTCATGTCATCGCAGCTTTCCTTGAAATCGTAACTGCGGCAAGCGAAATTTGATTCACACCCGATTAAAACAACATACAGCAGATTTTATTGTGTAAAACGTGTACAAGAAGCTGATAAAACGTTTCAAAAAAGCTTGCTCTCCGTGGACTCATGTTACTAAGGTCTTAAGCATGATTACGTCAAGGTCTTAACAAAAGTTTCTACTCTACAACAATTTACAGTGCACTGTGTCTGCCTTGTTACTTGCGCTAGAGAAAACCAACCTAGCTATACACGCATAAATTCCGAAAAGTTTTTTGATTTAGCATATACATGTGACTCTAGATTTGTGATTCAATGGAGAATAGCGGACGTGTGGTTTCACTGACTCAAAATACAACTACATAAGCAAACACAGCAGAGTCCAGTTAGCCCAAACATGAATTCACATTTATTGATACACTATAGCTTATTCGTTTACATTTACTCGTCCTTCATGCCAAATTATAGTATTACAATGTTTAAGCATAAAAGGAAACAACAATCTTAAAAGCAAAGAAAGTAAAGGACTGCCGGAGGCTTCTTGTGGGTCTGCATTGGAACGCTATTGGCTGTCAGTCAATTTTGCACCTATCAATTTTAACTGATGTTGTGTGTTCCTCAAAAAAATAAAAAAAGGAAGCAGTTGTCGGTTGACAGTTTAATTCTTGTTCAATTCTCAGCTATCAGCTTAACCCTATCACGAGCCACCATGTGGTGTAAATAGCCACTGCCGCGTACTAATTACTCGAAACGAGGTCTTGGTTATAGCGGCGCATCACTATAGAACAGTTTGTCAATTAAGCTAAGCAAAATAGACGCTCTTGGACATTTCAAAAGTGAAATCAACCGACTCTATAGAAACATTTCGTCACGCCTCCCCACGGCAATCTTGTAAAACAGTACATTGAATCTTTTAACTTAGAGGATTTAGCCCACTGCACTCTAGTTATTGTATACATCATGACTAACGATTTTACCGTGCTTAAATAAATAAGCTGCTACCACTACTAATACTACTAGTGGTAGTGCTATTACTAGTACACCTACTAGCACCCTTTACTGTATATCAGCTAATATAAGGCCCGAGGCCGAGACTAATTGTCCTCCGTTACTCTACGAGATCACCTGAAAACTAATCCGAATATTATTTCACGCCCAAATCAAGGCACTGGGCCAAGCAATTTTGATTTATTTTACGGCATGGATTTTATGAACGGCCGGACTTGAAAAAAAAAAAAGAAAAATGTTATAGGAAAATAGGTATCAACCTATACTGATGCGACCTGATTTTCACTAAACAACTGTCCAAAATAATTCATCCTTGGTTATGGAGAAACCTGCTCACAAATATATCCAAGCTGCGCATCACATTCTAGGTCATTCCACTCTCCGTTATAGCCGCTGAAGGTATACGACCATGAGTACCATCCGTTTTGCAATCTGATCTTCATGCTTCCCTTCACTATATGTCCACAAGTTTGATTACCCTTTTGGTTGTTTGGGTTACTACCTCGCCAGTTGGTGTAGTTTCCTAGGGGACCTCCATGCGTCCAGATCCACTCTCCCTCCTTCACCTGATCACTTAGACCGATCCAGTAAGTCACTGCAGATGCCGTGAGGAACGTCCTTGTAAGGAATTCGTTCTCCTCTGCGGATTGGATCTTTACCAGCTGCGCTCCTTGTCTTTTGCAATTGGCCTCCGCAGTGTTCCAAGCCTCTGGCCAGTGAATACTTTGTAACAAAAACCACAAAGTGATCCTCCACCTGGAATGAAATCTAAAGGAAGAAACTGAAATCATATATGTTTTTTTTTGTTTTGTTTTGTTTTTTTGTTTTGTTTGTTTGTTTGTTTGTTTTTTTACATTATCTGAACAGTTATCCGTCCATGAAGGGCACAGGCATGCTTACAATATTTGTCCATTGCTAAGGACGTTCTGTATGCTAGGCTTTAGATGTCAAAAAACTTTTCTGTGCGTTTTTATGAGAGATATTAAAGTTTTCATGTTCTAAGAGTTATGGGTAAATGTACCAGTCTCCATGTTTTTTTTTTTTAATTATTATTATTATTTTTTATTATTATTATTTTTTTTTTTTCTACCAAGGATTGTCTATATGTATGAAAAACAGTTCACCATTCAAAATGCTACCAAGCCTGTAGATAGAGATCGTTGCGTGTGTTTGCTGATATTTTCTCGTTGTCTAAAGGACATTACACAGACTCTCTGGAATCAAAGTGCACCAACTCAAAGAAAAGATGTTGGAAAGCCATGCTTGATATTTTATTCAATTTCGCGGTACGATTTTATTATATTGATAACCGCCCATATCTTCACGGATACACATACGTCAATACCTTCATTACATCGTTCGCCTCTATACCCCTCACGGCAGTCGCATCTATAACCTTTTTCTGTAAACCCCACATGGCAAAAGGCATATTTCCCCGGGCAAGGTCTGCAATGACAAGCATTCTGTTAAAGAAAAAAAAAAACATATATAAAGTAAAATAATTACAGGGAAAAAAAGTGTTTTAATTTTTTTTTTCTAATTTTTAAAACCGAAATTTGGAAGAGCAGTCTGAGATCAATGAAATTAATAGCACTGCTAGCCCTTATGATCGTGCACATTGTCATATGAATGGTTTCGCGAGAAGACTTGTTTTGACACAGAGGCAACAGGCAGCGCTGAAAAGGCTTATTGCTTTTGTTCAAGTGAGATGAAGTGATGGGGTAAACGACAAGAGAGTTAACAGCCTATATGTCCCTTATTCAAAAGGTAATCCCTTAAAGGAACTTCGTCATGGCATTTTGAGTAATTTTAGCCAGGTACAAAAATTACCTTTCAATTCGAGGAAACCTAGAAAAAGAAGTTTACTAAGATAAAACAAAAAAACCACCAAAGAAATAATATGTACAAAAACATAAAGGAGAAAGGGTGGTCAAAGATGGAGAAGATTAACACGGATTACAAACAACGAACTTGAAACATTTAGGATAACCTTTTCAAGATGGGCAAACCATGACGTAGCTCCCTTAAGATTTATTTTTAGATAACTCTCGGATTCGAAAATCCCGAGAGGGTTTTGCCCACACTTTTGCTTAAGTGGACAGGCTAAGCAATAAGCGGCTAAATTGCACGCTTCGTCGTGATCCTCCTTGAACTAGTGCGAGCGTCAACAGGGCGGAGAGACTCGATCTTTCGAGTCCTGACAAAGGAAATCAATTTAGTCTCATCTAGTTATACCTCAACAGCATGGTAAGTATAAAGTTGTCTCTCCACCAACGAAAGATGAGATGGACTTTTATCTGTGTCATTGTTGAACTCACAAATGTGATCCTTTGTCTAAGGGTCCCACTTGACTGACGCCCAGTTTGGTTCCAAGTAACACTTCAGTCGGCAGCTTCCCTCATCGGGCACTTTCTCCGTTCTTATCAAGTGACCTTCCAGTGCTTTGTTTGAAAATGGCTCCTTGAATATTAAGATACGGTCATATTCTGTCTCGAACACTGCAGAAAATAAAGAGGTTGAGATACTTCACAGTGTACTTAATACGCATTTTCGTTTCAGTAGGAACGCATTTTTGCGTGTGTCTATGGCAACTATGTAAAACTAGTTTGAGCAAACCAATGTGATGTGTGCTTTTCTAAACCTTTCTCGACCAACTTTCAAGTGTCAATCACACACTTCATCAAAGTATACACCCCAAAGCAAAGTGTAACTCGCAAATGGATTGCCAAATGCGCGTGCGTATTTTGACTTCAGGAAGACTGAGTTCGATCGACATTTGGTTTATTCGTTGGCGGGTATACTTAAAATAATTCATCCTGATGTCCTTCTCTATTTAGGATTTATTTGTGGATCTTATCTATTTTCTTCAGGACAAATGCGCAGTAATCAGAGATTTCGATATCTGCATGTAATGGCCAAGATTCTTCCCACAGTACGGTAAAACATTTACCTGATAACTCGCGTAATCGAATGTGTATCTCCATCTCCAGTATCCACCGCCTCACTTGTGTGAATGAAATGTGCCAAACGTGGGCAGGTGTAAAAACAATTTCCAACGAAAGGTTACTAATTGAAACAACAAAACCTTGCTTGCGTGCAAGATTAAGATTAAGATTCTTTTGAATTCTCAACTCAAAAACGAGGTTATTCAGACTAATTTAACACTTACAAAAGAATTTATAATTGACAGCCATTAATGAAAAGGGTGTATAAGACCTTTTGCCTTTTTTTTTCCTTGTTGCCTCTAGAGTATTTTCTAAGATGCTTAGGCATTATATTATTCTCTCTTTACAACTGCAATCAAATATGGCAAAGGCTCATTTCTTTCAATATACTGCCGTTTGTATGCTGCCCCTAGGGGAAATTTGCTTTCTGTTGCTGCTCGTATTGCCTCTGACGTGCAACGGGTGATTTTTTTCCGACTCTCAGAAAGTGGATTTTTTTTAAATTAGGCTTTCCTCGTTTATCATTTATCAAACGAAGAAAATTATAAAAACTAAAAAGTTCAAACGCGTTTTTTCTTTTCCTCAATCTACAAAATATTTACTTGTTGAGGTATACCTGCCGTCCTTGCATAAATTATTTGTTTAATGTAGATTATAGCTCCCTAGGTGAGCCCTTAGAGATCTTGAGGCAATCGCGCGTGTATTATTTTATGTTAAAATAAAATATAAAAATTGACACTCGATGACTGGTCCCGAGAAGAACAGTGATCTCGAGATCAAATGATTTGTTATATAGCAAAACAAAACCTAGGCAAATTGTTGAAAACGCGTTGAGATTCCAGCGACAACATCAGGCCACCTTCAGCTACACGCTCTGATCGCGTGCAACAGCGGTCAACATTTCGCGGGTAACAATGAACTTTTTTCGCGTTTGACGCCATAGTTTTTGCAATGCTGCTAGCTCGTGGCACCTGGTGTTAAACAGTTTCATTGTTAGATGTCATGTGACCATAAACTACCCAATGAATGGGCGCGCTGTAGCGGGAAAAACGCGAGCTATATAACAATATTACAGATGGCGCGCCTAGCTTAGTTATCTGAACTCAAACTCACACGATCACAAGATTTTCTTTTCAAGCAAAGATACTTTTCTTATTTTTATTTGGTACGGGAAAGAAAGAAAAAGAAGATTATGGAATTCATACAGTCCAGCTTGCTCACTAACGTTTGTTGTTGTTCATATTTATATTCACACTAATTATTAAAACACAAGTAGGTACGAGCTGCCACCGCCAGTCGGCATGAGGTGCAGACGAAAACAAACGAACAAACAAAAAACAAATTAAAAAGTTCCACAGATTTAAAGGGAACACTTGTGATGCCCTGTACCATGTTTTTCTAGCTATTTCAGAGAATTAACTATTAGCCCAATCAATAAAAGTTGATTTGCACAATGTCATAATAATTGAAATCATTCCTGTGGCATGGGAACGTCACTTCTGGGTTTAATAAATATCTCATTTTTCAAAGAGACTTGTTCTGCTAAATGCGCTAGAGGTGCCCCTACACCAAGGAGGTTTTTGTTTTAGTTTATTCAAAATTACTAGTGCAGTTATAATTTATAGTTCTTTGGTCCCAATGCAACTTAAGACTTCTCTCACTGCATATAAATTCATCTGTTCCTCTCTACCCCTTGGAGGGCTTTAGGGTTAGGATGTTTTAAAATTTAACTAATGTTAAATATTTCGGTCTCGGTAAGGTGCGTTATTGTGTTGAGCGATTTCGTTTATTATTATTATCTGTTGCCGAGCCTTCAACAAGAGTTATCAAAGTAATTAAGAATAAAACTTACCAGCATATACAATGGAAACTAATCCAAACAAAATCCACATGAGAAATACAAAGACTTTGATTGAGGCCATCCTTCCCTTGTCGCTTTGCTCAATGTCTTTGATGTTAATATTCTTTATAGTGTAACAGGTAAATTCTAACTTTTGTGGTAATTTTTTCAGTTGTCAAAGCAACCACGTCTATTTTCTTCACTGTCTAATTAATTCAATTTACTGACGCCTGAATGACGCTAACAGCAAGAATACGTAAGTCTGCTGTGACAATACAAATATAAACGCTTTCTTCAAAGAAAACCACCTGCAACGAAAACACCCTTTCATTGCTAACACTTTGAAAATCAATATTAACCTTCCAGATCTTGAAATAATTTACGATGTGTGTATATAGTTTTCAAGGAAATGTTCTCTTAAAAGTAAACATCGCATGAAAACAAGGTAATCGTGCCGCTGGTAAATATTTTAATCGGTGACGTCAGAATGACAACTCCCCAAAAGAAACAATGTTAATGACAAGCTCTTAAAATTCTGTTGGAGGATTTGCAGTGTCACCGAAACGAAAGATTAAGAAAAAAAAAATGAAAAAGCAAAGGATTAACTATTTGGAGAAGTTTCCAATCGACCTACGTGATGTCGCTTAATTGGACAAACTGCAACACATGACTGAGTTATTAATTATTAATTATGCCTCTTCAATTTAGCTTTTCAATTATTTCACAATGCTCAATTCGGGGACAAGTGACCAATTTTGAAATCGCGAAACACGTATGATCCCCTTCAAAGTCTTAAGAACTTTCGTGTGGATTCTTCTTGGCTTGGGTGCACTGGTCTTTTCAGGTAAGTGAGAGGTAACTCAACATGTATCTCGTGTTAAAAATTCAGGTATAAATAAGTAGAAAGAGGTAATCATTGTTTAATTTATAAAATTAGGACTAGGAACGAGAATGCCGACAACATTGATGGCTTAAGTACAAGTATATAACAGGTATCATATGGGCAGATAAAGCACCACCCCTTTAAAGCAACAGCAGGATAATTCTTTTATATTTTCTTAATAGACATCTTTTGAAGTGACGTTAATTGATAAGTGAAAGAACCTGAGAGACCAGGAAATATTAAATCGTTTGCAATTGTGTGATATATCTTAAGGTTTTGTGCTAATTTATTTGTGAACACAAGATACCGGTATTTTATGTTCAGTCTTAAGAAGTCCCCTTAGAAGAGTGTGACGTCATGCGTAGTCACATGACTCTCGGACCATGTGCTTGCCGTGTTGAATTAAACATGGAGTTGTTGTTCTTATAAAGACTGTTTGCCGTCTTTGTACCTCTTGTTTGCGCTCTCAAATAGCGTAACATTACATGGTGTCAGAAGCGGATGACGTCGTATTGTTGAAAGCCTCTGTGGAGATATTTCCAGCTTTCGAAGCCCCAATTGAGTGAAGATTGTGTCAACGCGCCGCCATTGTTTTTATAACCCGCGAAGCTGCTCCCGGCAATACTCCGCCGTTTACGAGTTTCATTGCTAATGCATCGCTTCCGCAGAAATTCGACTCGAAAGGAAACCTAGCAGCCCACTGGAAAAAGAGGATAGAGATTTGGAAAGCGTACGAAACTGTCACTGGGTTGCACAAACAACCTTCGACGCTTCGCGTCGCCACGTTTATCACGTGTATCGGTCCAGATGCTTTGGAAATACTCACTGGATTGCCGTTTCCGTCGGATGATGACAGGCAAAGTATCGAAAAAGAGCTCGAATTGTGGCAAAATTACTGCATAGGCAAGACGAACGTAATTAACGAAAGATACAGGTTCAACAATCGTCTACAAGAGTCTGACGAGTCTTTTGATGCCTACACAACAGCACTTCGCACGCTTGCCGAGACCTGTGAGTTTCGCTCATTAAACGAAGACTTAATTCGCGATCGTTTAGTTTGTGGTATCAGGGACAATAGTCTGTGGAAAAAGCTTCCTCAGGAACCGAAATTAACCTTGAATAAATGTCTTGATAGCTGCCGAGCAGCCAAAGCGACTAAATTGCAAATGCAAGCCATGACAAACCAAAACAACGAATCAAGTGACATCAACGCACTCAAATCGTCTTCTGACAAGTCAAACGCCCGTATGGTTGACGACTGTAAATTCTGTGGCAAGTCTCACGATTGATGACATTCTGCCAGAACTTGGGAAAGCACGAGTTTTGTCCAAAGCAGATTTGAAAGATGGCTTTCTCCAGATAGAGTTAGATGACGAGTCGAACCACCTCACTACCTTTCAGACACCATGGGGCCGACATCGTTAGTTAAGATTGCCTTATGGAATCAGCCCTACGCCTGAATACTTCCAGCAGAAGCTTGATCAAACCTTGCAAGGATTGTTTGGTATCTATAGAATAGCAGATGATCTACTGATTACTGGTCAGGGTGACACTAAGGAAGACACTGATAAGGATCTTGATGCAAGCCTTGTACGTTTATTTCAGAGATGCAGAGAGAGGAACATTAAATTAAACAAAGCAAAGTTTGACCTCAAATGCTAACAAGTGACATTCATTGGGTGTTAAGCAGTGAAGGAGTCAAACCTGACCCCAGGAAGACTGATGCCATAGTGAACATGGAAACTCCCATTGATGTCCAGGGTGTGCAGCGGCTCATTGGTATGGTCAAGTACCTTTCGAAGTTCCTCAGTAACCTGTCTGAGTTATGTCAGCCTCTCCGCAAGCTTACGCACAAGGACGCTGAGTGGCAGTGGACCCAGGAACAAGAACATGTCTTTAAGTCTCTCAAATTTTTTAAAGTGGCTGTTACACAAGCCCCATGCCTCAAGTATTTCAGCCCACAAGCCCAAACTGAAGGACAAGGTGATGCATCGCAAAACGGCCTCGGATTTGCTTTATTGCAAGAGGGCCAACCAGTTACATATGCAAGCCGCGCACTCACCCCAGCAGAACAGAGATACTCTCGGATTGAGAAAGAACTTCTAGCTCAGGTCTTCGGGCTAGACCACAGTCACCACTACACATTTGGAAGACGGGTAATTTTGTGGACTGACCACAAACCTCTGGTATCGATTTACAAGGAGCCTCTCGCTTCAGCTCCAAAGCGTCTCCAGAGACTTTTGTTAAGACTCCAGCAGTACGATGTTGACCTAAGGTGCAAGCCTGGCTCTGAAATGTACCTAGCTGAAACTCTATCTAGAGCCTTCCTCATAAGCACCATCCAGTCCAAGGCTGAAGAGGAAGCTGAAAATATCGATGCAACCGATTTTCTCCCGATCTCAGAGCCCCAGCTGAGAGAATATTCAAGCAGAAACAGATCAAGATGACACTCTTCAACAGCTGAAGAAAACCATCATCAGTGGATGGCCTGACACGAAGAAGGAAGTCTCCACATGTCTCCATCCGTATTTCTTAGTTAGAGATGAGCTATCAGGGCAGCTGGATGTTCTAATCTTCAAAGGTCAGCACTGTGTCATTCCCTTGAGCCTGCGCACAAAGATTAAAGAGAAGTTGCATGGAGTCCACACCGGAGTTCAAAGTTGCCTCCGACGAGCAAGAGAAACCGTGCATTGGCCAGGAATGAATTCCGACCTAACTGACCACATTTCGAAGCGTGACATCTGTTCATCCTATCAGTCAAACCAAGCAGGAGAGCCTTTCATCTCTCATGAGGTTGCTGATCGACTTTGGCAAAAGATTGGTCCAGATGTTTTCACACTTCATGGTACAGACTACTTCTGTGTGGTTGACTACTATTCAAGTTACTTCGAAGTAGATAGACTAGAAACTAAGACCGCAAAGGGTATAGCTAAGATACTCCGCAAGCAGTTTTCAGTCCATGGAACCCTAAATCAGCTAATCAGCGACAACATGCCGTTCAGTTCTCAAGAATTCAGAGAGTTTGAGGCCAGCTACGAGTTTGAAGTCATCACAAGTTCACCTGGCTATCCCCAGAGCAATGGCAAGGCTGAAAATGCCATCAAGACAGCAAAATCCATCATGAAGAAAGTTAAGCAAGCAGGCACAGACCCCTACTTATCCCTGCTTGACTGGAGAAACACTCCTTCTGAAGGAATGTCTAGCTCCCCCGCCCAAAGGATGTTTGGACGCAGAACAAGAACACTGCTTCCCACAACCAGTTACCAGTTAAAGCGAAAGGTCCAAGAAGATGTGAAGAAGAAACTTCTCAAGCAGAAGCCCAAACAAGTCAATTATTACAATCAAAACACCAAGGAGTTCCCGCCTTTACAGACAGGAGAAGTCGTCCGAGTAGCCCCTAAACCAGGCGATAGAGAGCGAAAATGGTTTAAGGAGAGAGTTGAAGACCAGATTGATATCCGTTCTTACGAAGTCAGAACAGAAGACGGTAGATTGTACAGAAGAAACCGTAGACACCTCGGCCAATCTAAGGAACCATTTGTTCAGACTTCTGAAACCAGTTCAGTGCGACCACCGCAGGACAACCACCCTAACACACCGCCTGCCGCAGCTGAACCAATAAGACCCCAGCTTACAGGTCAACCAGTCCAAGACAACTTTGCTGGTCAACTCAAGCAAACAGAACCAGGAGCTACCATCAGACCCAGTTAAACCAACAGCTGTGACCAGGAGTGGACGAGTTTCTCGGGCCCCACAGTACTTACAGAACTTTGTTACAGTTAAATAAGGCCTTTAGAAAATAACCGTTTGCCTAAGTTGTTTCATTGTTACCGGGCAAAGCTTAAGTCAAGTTAACAGACAGTCATTCAGTTTTCAGTAGTTCTTTATTAGAAAGTTTAGAGACATTGACTTTACTCGTTCAGTTAATCATGGAAAGCTTGTATGTCATAAGCCCGTTAAAGTTCGTTATTCTAACATTTGCCTTTTTGAAAAAAGGAAAGGCGTGACGTCACGCGTAGTCACATGACTCTCGAACCATGTGCTTGCCGTAGCGAATTAAACATGGAGTTTTTGTTCTTATAAAGACTGTTTGCCGTCTTTATTACCTCTTCTTTGCGCTCTCAAATAACGTAACATTACAAAGAGTACCCGAAAACGCTGTGGAAATACTGCTGCCTTCAGCTCGCGATACCATGGCCACGATAAAAACGTGCTTAGAAAGCATGCTATTTAGTGTTGTGCATTACTCCGAAAACCTTAAGGTAAGGTTAATCTCAAATGAACAAATCCTTTATTCAACACGATTTTGTTTAAAGCAACGGGTTTGCTTGAGGGGCTGTGTAGCAAGCTAAGTTCAAGAAAACGTAAATATGTACAGTAAAATAATTTTCTCAACTTCGACTGAAATATTAGGCAGATGAGATCAAGAGAAGACTACACAAAGATGTGGTGGTGATGGTGGTGGAGATGGTGGTCGTGGTTGTCGTGGTGGTCGTGGTTATATGGCTTTAGTTTGTAGCCGATCTAACGCGCAGTCTGATTGGCTAACTCTAGCACTATTCTCCCGTAATGAGCTTGGACCGATTTTTTTTCCTTTTTTTTTCAATTTTTTTGTTTTTGTTTTTGTTTTTATATATGTTTTTTTAATTTTACCACAACTATGATTTTTCTTTTTTGGTAATTTAGCAAATGTAAAGTTTCTAAATGGAGAAAAATAAAATCTATTACCTATAAACTAACACAAGACAAATGCTTTTGAAATACATGGGTAAGTAGCTAGGTAAAGTCTGCATACAAGCCAAGTGAATCATCAGGCCGGAGCTTTTCCCGGTTTCAGTTGCATGAAATGACTACGAGTATCAAATTCGCCGGCACCCGTTTATAGACTGGATTGGAGAGAGGCACCATGAGAGTAAAGTGTCTTGCCCAAGAACAAAACAGGATGTTCCCTGCGGGGGCTCGAACCCCGGACCGCTCGCTGCGCCGATCCGGAGTCCAGCGCACTAACCAATGAGCAATGAGGCCACTACGCCTCCGACTTTAAAATATATAAGTGCACCTTTTTAAATGTCTTTTTTCTTTATTTTATTTTGTTACGGGACCTTATTGATAAAAATAAATGACATAAAAGGATATCTTCGTTGCATGTGATTTTCTTAAAGAAAGCGATTATATACGTACACTTGAGGATAACTGACCGTCTTTTTTTTGTTTTGTTTTGTTTTGTTTTGTTTGACTGATTCCTAGCGTTAACGTCATTCAAACGTCAGTAGATTAAATCGATTAGACAGTGACCAAATAGGCGTGGATGATTTTGACAAATTAGAATAACCGCAAAACTTAGAATTTACCTGTTAAATTTTTAAGAATGTTAACATGGAAGAAAGTGAGCAAAGCGGCAAAAAAGAGATGGCCTCTAGCAATATCTTAATATTTCTGGTGTGGATTTCGTTTGTGTTACATACAGGTTCAATGGCGTACGCTGGTAAGTGTCATTCTTAATTATTTTGCTTAAGGCTCGCCAAAAACTAAGGCTCGCCAAAAATTATTAATAACACACTTTAACTAGACCGTTAGATTCATTAATAGCTTAAAATTTCCCAACCTAAAAACATAACTTTCCATGCTCTGCTTATATGAAAAGGTAGATGTTTTCTTTCAAATTGTCCCCTGAAATGAGAATTGCTTCAAGTATGAGTTAAAAAACGTGCATAAATTATACTCAGATAAAATCTATAAACATTGTGTGTGTCATCAAAACGAAGCACTACAAGAACTGTCGCGAGAAAACTCGTTTTGTGCCATTTGGTTTCAAATTTTCTTAATTATTGAAAGCGACGGAGCTTGTTATCAAGCGAAAAATAAGAACTTTTACGAAATGAATTAAACTGAGTAAGAGTAAGGTTACTCAAGCTGATTTTAATTATTGACTCCGAATCGCTTTCCTCTGTGTGCAGCTTTGTCTCGACGATTACGCTGTTTGACCAATGTTTAACTAATAATAATTTACAAAGATATTCAATCGAAAGCATCATCTCTTTTTCATTTACATTCAGTATTTTCTAGAATATCCTCAACTTTTTTTAACAACTCAGATTGGTGTTTGTATAAAATTAGAAAAAAAGATGAAAAAAGAAATGAAACTCATTTCAACATAAAATACTGAAAATTTAGTTAGCAAATTAGCATTAGTAATATATAGATTTAGCCGAGCCTAAAGGCGGAGCTCCACAGTTACTTTTTGGAATGCTGTTACTAATGAAAATGATCGAACATGTATGTGAGGTAAATTGCGAACTATTTAATAGTTTCAGCCGGAAATAGGATCACATCAGCAGATCGATCGAGGTGTAAGATGGTGTGATTATGAAATATAGAGCCATGATTTCAAGGATTTCTGGGAAGCCACTAAAAATCTTGATCACATAACAGAACTGTCTTCTGTGCGTTTTGGTGGCATTTCCTGTTCTTTCCTACCTTATTCAGAAAGACAAGACATTGTTATTAATCATTATATTCTTTCTTAGTTAACATGGGGACTCCCACACAAAAGAAGTTTAAACATTTTTTTTGCTGTGGGGACTGATTGAAATGCAGGTGTTACAATACTCAGTCCCTAAATCTCTAACAAATGAAATCTCGCAAAAATACCAAAATAGTATACATATGTGACAAGTTGGAAAGTTTTGTTTTCTAACTTGTCCCCAAAGATACATTTAGCCATCTTCCCTTCTATCTGGAGTCTCCTCCTGTTGAAAGGGTTTGCAATAAGCAAAATCACTCTTGCATGAATGGTAATTAGAATATTTTTTTTGCTGATCATGAATACTTGCATAGGCTTCTAATAATAATTTTACTATTCAATTTCAATGTGATTTGTTCTTCTTCTTGACTGAGATTGTGGACTACAGGAGCTGTTATTGGGTTCCATTAATTAATTTTGCTATGATTAAATTATACCAAGAATTATAAGTAAGCTAAGAATAAGTTATATTATGTACATGCATTTTGTCTGCACTACACAACTAAATGCACTCAAAGGTTATGAGGCATAGGTACATTTGTCAGAAGAGCCCAGCATATTCAAGATATGTTTTGATTGACACATCAATTAAGATAATTTACAGCAAAATGGATAAACAATACATTAATATCCTACGTGCACCAAACTGGACATAGGGGTTATGAGGCAATCATTTAAACAACAGATTGAAATAATTTATAAACAAGAGAACACTATTTGTACAACAATAGGGAACAAATTAGCCTTATTGGACGTTGCGAATGGCAAGGCTGTCTGTCACCATTTCGTGTTGGCAAAATATTAATTTATGCCATGTCCAATGCAGATTATCACAAAATTGATTTACAAACACGATAAATATCATTTTAAAGCCAAAAAAGCAATTATTTAAATAAACCATGAGTAAATTATCTCTAAGAAAAACTGATTAATTTAACAGGGACCTTAAATAATTAGTTAATATATGTGTTTCTTAATAATGTAATACAGTGTATCTGTCACAATGTTGCAGCCATGATATTACAACACACAGGATGGGTTGCAGAACTCAACTTCTAAGTCAGTTTATTCAATGACCTTGGTGCAGAAATTATAATCCCATCAAGTTGTCTGTAAATACAGAGAAACCAAACAAATCATTGCAATCTTAAGTAATAAATTATTGAACTCTTTTGCATGTATGTACAGTGTATGTTCCATTAACATTGGGGATCTCTCAGAAGCTGCATCCATCATAAATTAATTTGCTCCTGCATGCATTTGTTTACAGAACTTTTCACACTTTAATATCTCTGTCATACTTATAGTGATCTCTGTGTTCTACAACAACTAGTACACAAGAAAAATACACTCAGTAAGATATTGTTTACAATAAAAATCAATGCCTATAAGCAATCATAAGGACTTTAAATTTACATTTCTTCAGAAATATCTCACCAGGCCATGGTTGCTTTGAAAATCTTTGATGTCTTAATACAGGCTGCCCATGTGTAAACTGTTCATATATTGAATGACAGGAACAGACATGTAATCATACTGTAGCTGCTACTTGAACACCACTGTTATTCAGATAAAAAACAAATCGATTATAATTTATTATAATCTTTACACACTAACAGATGACATTCCTTTCTTTGATATACAGTGTACTTCATTGTTAGTTGTTTACTAAGTGTTAGTGAATCAAATGCTAGGGGCTGGTACCCCCAGGGGGGCACTGGCATATATGGGCTATATAGGTATGTGCTGCTGTGAAGGGTATGGTTTTCAAGCAGTTTACTCTAGGATAGGGTATATAAATCAGAGCGTTTGGGTCTAGAATAGGGTACCATTTTTCACAAAACTGACTAGTTGGTTGAAGATTTTATCTAGACTAGGGAAACCAGGAATTGCCACTCAAAAATATAAAAAAAATCAAATCAGCAAGTTTAAATTTACGCAAATCAGCCTCAACAGTGTCGATAGATGGGGGTATTCAGCTGAACTAGCTCTGGTATAGGCTAAGGGTTCCAGGGTCCAAGCGGCACATCTCCACCCAGAAATTCCCAAAGTACCTCCCCCGGGCTGGTACCCCAACTTTCACAGTGGCAGACTCTGCCCTGAGATGCAAAGAAAACTTAATAACTGAAATGAACTTGGCGACTTGCTTTTGAGATCAAATTCAATTTGCTTTAAACAAGAAACTGGAACATTGCAAGTTACAACAATGTGCCCAGTCCCAATCAAAGGGCCATCCATGGTTGTACATATAACTATACAACTGCATATGAGTTCAGCTTCCAAAAGAAAATCAGAGTTTGTCAGGATAAATACTGATGTTCTTGCTTACTACATGTAAATCTGAATGTGCAGTACCAGAAGATATTCACACCCAACACCCATTCATGGCCAGTCTTCAAAAATTCCAAATTAAAGTATCAGGAAGATAGAGCTCTAATAGAGAAAAAAACCTCCACGTGGGGTTTGAATCTTTTCTTGAAGAAAACAATGTCTGAGAAATCATTAATTACAAAATAATGCTTCAGAAATATCTTACCTGGTAATTCCAACTTTCAGAAAATTTTGTAATCTAGACTGTCTGGCCACTTCATATATTTGACAAGTTGACACTGGGCATGTTTGTCAATTTGTGGGCTTCAAAATCACATTACAATAATAGCATTGGTCAACTAAAAACAGCATAATTTGGTTAATTAATATACACTGTACATTATTACGTTGAAATATTGGTGTAGATAGTTGCACACCAACAGATACAGAACCATCACAGATATAATATGATATTTTTAACCTCTCTGAAACTTCAGATTATTCAAGATTAACATGCACATACATCATTAAGGACAACCCTAAAAAACTGAATCCAGAAACCGGAATCCGGAACTGGAAACTAGAATCCTGAATGCAGATATTATGGATGATGATAGAAACAATTCACTTCAGCAATGTCTAATAAATAATTATGGGGAAAAACTATTTTGCTGTTATTTACTTTCTTGGCTTTACTCCAGCTACAAACTGTAATTGCTAGAAAATTTTTGACTAGTTCTGAAGAACCCTTAGCTATACATCTGGCCCAATTGTTCAAAAGCTGGATAAAGCTATCCATTGGGTAATCACTTCCCAGTCAGGGTTAGTGATTTTTCAGGTGAATAGAGTTACTCATAGCCTGCGAGCAGGCTCTACTATCTGTCTCTGGTGCCTGAGCAGGCTAAATAAGCGTCTAGTGTTTTTTCTGCATTGGCATGTCAGCGAGTGCCGTCATGCAGCTTTGCCTCTCATGCCCCCAGCCCAAACACAAGAGCCTGCTCAAAGGCTTAGTTACCCATCTTTTGTTCAACCTGGTTCTGGTGAGAGTGCAGTTCTTGTCTAGATCAAATTGCTATGAGAAGACTGGTGAGTAGCACAATAACAACAAGCTATTGTGGTGAGTTTCTGGCAGTCTTTAAGCATCTTTTAACAACATGTGGTCCGATCTGTTAGCAAGTGAGAAGCAGACGGAAGTAAGTGTGCAACATTTCTATAAATTGTTTTAATATGATGGCCACCAAGAATATGAAATGCTGATTTGTCACAGTATCAGTGTGGAAATAGTGTTGACCCGGAACTAGTTTGGTATCTGTTGAACAAATCAAATATTATATTAAGATGAGCCGGGTTAGCCTTTGAACTTCGAAAGTGGGGGGCATGACCATCAATGTACAGGGGGCTGCCACTGACAGACATCCTGTTCTCTATGACATTTTCTATCTTGTTCAGTATCTACTAGACATAAAGGGTAAATTTATACCTGTGGTAAATTGCAGGTCGCTTATTAAACAAAATGGCAAGAAGATCTTTTAAATCTTATAACTGCGCTTTTAAAATTTAACTGTTTTGTTAATACTACAGTCACAACGCAGTGCACATTCCAAAGCAGTCCTTGATGATTCATTGATTACTGTAAACACATCACTTGATCAACACAAACTGTATCATATCTTATTGCACCATCAGTCTTAGCCTTTGCAAAAGCTATGATGATGTAATGGTCTTAATCTGGAAGTTCGCTCGGGACATGCCCATGAATGATACAAAAGGAAACGAGTGTCACGCTATTAATAATGCTTTTAATAAACAGCTTTCTTCCTGAAACGTCAAAATTTAATTTGCTTGCGTTTGGAAGTACATGTAATCACGCAAGTCACACAATCAGGGGGGTTTACGTTATCCACAGCTAATTTTGGAACGTTTGTGTTTTTTCTCCTAGCACTGACTTAAACTTTGCAAGTTCTGGCAAGCTCTTGTTTACCTCGGCAAATACTTAATTTTTCTTCAAATCTCTTAACTCACTGCGATGAAACAGCCAAAGAATTCGCTTCATTTGCCGAAACCCACAAGAAATACTTACAAAATTGCACATAAATTAATGACCATCGCTTCTGGCGAAATAAACTTGCGAAGTAAACATGATCTTACAGTGTATTTGTCATGTAGCGAAAATGAAAGCTGCAACGTCAGCGCATTCCTTGGCTGACGTAATACCCTTTTTTAGCGTTTTTAACGTTTTTATTATTTCCCTTTGAATCCAACGCTTCGATACAACCAGAAGAAAATATATATTATACACATATAAAGAAAACAATATCCGTAACATTGTCCTTGTATTAACGTTTCAACAGCTTATGGCGAATAAACATCACAGGTTGCGTGATTCAAAATTTGGCTGAGAGGAAGTTTGGGTCTGGTCACCGACGACAAAAAAAAAAAAAAAAAAAAAAAAAAAAAACACTGGTAGAATATGAACCGCGCTCGGCCCATGGTTGTGCAGTTAATTGCCAGCAAGCTTATTTTAGACGCTCTCAGGGTGCTTGGAATTAAATTATGACGCACTTTACAAAGATTCTCATAATTATAGCCCTCACTAGAAATAACGGTTGCACGAATTTCAACAGATGGGGAATTTTTGTGTCAGTTTGACGTCGTTTTTACTTGGCCGCTTATTTTTTACTGGCAAAAACGTAAGTAAAACAATTTTCTAGTATTTGAAGAACCTGTTTTCTTCGATTTGTGGATTCTGGTTTCCGGTTACTGGATTCCAGTTTTTCGTTCTGGATTCCGGCTTCCAGTTTCTGGGTTTTAGGGTTGCCCCACCTTTAACAGAGTGTTTGCTTTACATTCAGTTTACACATGGCTGTTATCCAGCATAGGCAGACTTATAAGTTTGCCTTCAAAAATAAACTGCAACAACTATTGCATCTTTCATCACCTATTCTTGTAATGAAATGACCCAAAATCCAAGTACAAGAAGTCAAAAGCATAAAACAAACTTACCTGGTAATGCTTACAGTTCCTCTTACTGTCTGCATATGCCTTCCATAAACTGGTACTGCCTGGACAATGTACTCATTATTTTTGTGATCACACCTTAACACATCACTGTTATATAATTTGTCCTGAAAAAGCAATGCATGAAATGTTATGCCTTTGGCACTCACCAAATGCCTTTACATGATGTACAAAGTACACCACATCAACATTCACAATTCTCTTTACTTTCACTGTAACTTTTTTTGTGTCATTTTCCCTAACTTGAAGACAGGACTTCCACATTAGGTGATAATTTGCCTCTGAAATCTCTATGAATTCACAGGGAGTGATAACAATTAAATCGTGACTAATTTTAGCAAAGGAGGCGTTCAAATGTCAGATTTTAATGTTAAGTTTATAACTTTACATTACTCTTCATATATATATATAACCTCTCAATAATTGCACCTGTAGACAGAAGGTGTGCTGGGGGAAGACATGTTCTAAACTTTCTGAACTTTTCCCCCTTACCTGTAATAGGACGACTATTATGAACTACGATTCGCAACCAACACCAACATCAGGTTATGTATACACATGTATATTTTGTTGTCTCCTGTAATCATAAAAAAATAAAAATGTAAACCCTCCATAAAGTTCATACCCAATAACACTGCCACATGTAGCGCTGTCACTGGGAATTAATTTAAGTGAAACTGTTGAAACAGCTCTGTCAAAATTGTTTCTAGCAGTTAAGGCAGGATAACAGAGTATACACGTAGTACACAGCAAAGACCAGAGATACACACATGTTGGTTATTAGTTAGGATTTTGTGAGCTTCTGTGCTAGGTATGGTGGAAAATAATGGACTATCAAAAAGAAGGTTCCTAAGACATTTTGACAGAAATGAGAGGAATGAATATATAAATTTACAAAAGAAAGAGAAGTTCTTGCCCTGTCCAGTTCTCTGTCATAAAAATATCATTTACATACATTTATTACATATGGTTTGTGTTTAAAGCTGATACAATGCACACTCTGATTGGCTAGTTCTAGTGCATTATTTACATTTACATGGTATACGTTGGTAAAATCATAAAACATCACATGCGACTAAAATAAAAAATAAAAACTAAAAAGAAATGCCTACATGTAATTCATAATAATTTAAAAATACTTAACACTAAAACAGATCTAATTCTTTACTTTATTCAAAATTATGCCCATGGGTCAATTACAAGCATGCTAAAAGGTTCTAACACAAAGTAAAAGGAAATTAAGAAAACTATTGCTTTTTTCCTGAAAATTGTAGCGACTGAAAACAATGATTGAACACTCTGAGAGTGCATTCTATCACCCTGACAAGATAAAATTTACGGAGAATAGAGAATTCACAAAGTTATATTACAAAGGAATTGGTACTAGACAGGACAAAGGAAACAGCCAGGAAGAAACTGAAACTTTCTTCGACGAGCAAAAAAGTATGCATGCACAACAAAGAAAACAGTGAGTGACATTCGGTTAATGGGTTACAGTGTAGTTAATAACAAAAATAAGTGAAGAAAAGAGCAGAGAGAGAGAGAGAGAGAGAGAGAGAGAGAGAGAGAGAGAGAGAGAGAGAGAGAGAGAGAGAGAGAGAGAGAGAGAGAGAGAGAGTGCGTGTGTGGAGAGAGGAGAGCGCTCTCGCCAACTAAATTGTGTATGTATGTATGTATGTAAAACTTATTTCTAATACCGAGAAATGGTCAGGGCAAGAACTTCTACGCCCTAAATTTTTTCTAAGTATGTAAATGCCATTTACACTGTTCAATTTACCGAGTATTAAGCTCTTCGCATTTTTTTGTCCATTAGTACTATCTCACTTTTGAGGAACATTTCCATATTAAGTGTAAATACTGCATATTTGGGGAATAACCCATGTACCCCCAATCAAAAGCAGTGGCACTAATAAAATGAAATAGTAAATCAAAATGAAAGTAGAGCTTTATTTGCACACAGGATTTACATGCACAATCGTCTACTCGACATTTGGACTATATAAGCATTTCACCAAACCGAACTAATTGGACAGACAACAAAATAAAACGAGGAAATCTACATTATAAACACAATAATTATGCATATCACTTCATCTGAGTATCAAAAGCAAATCCCTTCTCAGTGAAAGGTAACCGAATGAAAGAGAGGATAAAGAAAATTCGTTTAACCTGGCAGTGGTAAAAGTTTAATAATTATTCACGCTTAAATTTGAATATTACAGTGTGCATTTTTGCCGACGGCTTAATTTAGCTTTGCAGTCATTTTATCGGCGGTAGCTTTGCCAGTCTTCAACCAAATTTAAACTTGGGAATCCACCCAAGCATTTCGCCAAACCGAATAAATTGAACTAACAAAATGAGGAAATCTCCATACTTTGTAATCACAATATGCAAATCTTCACATAGGAACGTTGAAAGTAAATTTAGCAAATCCTGTTCGCTTCGGCTTAAAATGGTTTGTACACCTTTCTTGGTTTTCAACAACAGAAGAAGAAATTTTAGCAGTCTACGAGGCGGCTGTGCCAACTAACACAGAGAAAACTCGCCCGGCCGTGTTTACCAATGCGGTTTTGGTTAAGCTTATTTTTAGACGTGAGGTTATAAGCTTAGGTTGACGACGAATATCGACAGAAAGCTTAATTAGTTTACAACTTACAACAACCTCCACAAAGCGATTCACTTGCTATTGTTTAGAGATGAAAGAAATTAAAACGATGCAATTTATAAATTGTCTCACAGCATGGCTTCAAATAAGGAAGACTTTCAAAGGATTCCAATTGAAAATAAGCTTATATCGCCGAGGCAACTTGTTAATTTTCATAGCAAACGCAACAACAAAAGTCACTTACCGCAAGTTGGCAATATCAGTTCGGCCAGTGTAAATCTTCCAGGCAGAAACTTGCAGCAAAAGTTGTGAAGACTGAACTGAACTAATCTTTTCGACAGATCAACGAATCAACCACTTTTTCCCGCTGTGTTTACTGTTTTGTAACACTCGGACATGTTTAATTTCTCTTGTTCATCACCTGACCAAATCATGTGACTTTTCTTGCACGGCTGCACAGCGTCACAACGCGCGAATTTTAAAAACTTGGCACTGCAGTCTTCTGAGTACTTTCACATCCTATCTATGGCCCTCGTTAGCTTTGGTTAACGGTATTGTTCGTTATTATTTCATTTCCTTTCTCTAACCCTTGACTCGCTATAATTCACGGCATTGTTCAGTACTGTTTCGCCTCCTTCCCCAGCGCTGGCCCGCTCTTTTTCGCGATCTTCCTCGCTACTTCTTTGCCTGTTAATTCTTGCTTTCTTTTTAATTCCTTCAGTGCAACCCCATCAGATCAACCTCCGCTATCGTTTGTCGACATAACAAATAGAAATGCGTTTTCTTTTCTTTAAAAATCCCGCTAAGAAAAATGGCATTCTTCTACTAGAGACCGAGGGTGCATGTCTCTGTCGACCTATTAGCTGGAGTATGGCCGCCATGTTGGGCAACTCCGCCGTCGCCGTCGCCGTCGTTGTCGTCGTCGTCGTCGTCGTCGTGCGTACGCGCCCACGAGCAATACCGCTAGCCATTAAAACCATGAGAAAATTCATTCATGGGTTTCCTTTTCCTTCCCATATGAGTGGGGGGCTCCGCTTGACGGCCCTTCGGGCCGCCGGAGCTCCGCTATTAAGAGAAGATATTTATAGAACGTCTAAGCCAGAGATGTTAATATCCTTCTTTATTCTACCCTTTGCATAAGAGATGACAGCTGATAATTGCTTCTATTGAGCTTATTTACCTAAGGGCTTGTTCGAATTGAAATATGGCACCAGCAGCTGACTACTGAAACTTACAGGAAACAGGATAAAGATAGAATTCCAACTAAAAATCAATGGTCATATTCTTCGTTCCTGTAATCGTAGCATAACGCTACAAAACTAAGAATGAAGTCTTTTGAATAATCTTTCGAGATAACTCTGTCACAAAGTACATCAATCGCAAGTAATAAAACGTTGGTGTCAAAATACATTTTCAACAGTAGAGAGCAACAGATGCACTCAATGGAAAATTAGATCTATAAATTATGACTGCACCATAAATTTGAGGGAGAAAAATGGGTTTTCTTTTATAAACAAAACCGAAAACGCCTTTAGTGTAGCGCAGAAAGGAGAGCAATGCAACTGGTACGATAAAATATTAATTACACCCAAAATAAACGTAGCCCACGTCACAGGAATGATTTCAAATTACCATCAAGCTGCGTAAAACAATAGTATTCATGGTCATTGGGTTAAAAATATCTGAAATTAATAGAGAAAAATAATCAGAAGAGGGCTTTAGAACTGCTCAGTCTCTTAAAATTTGTTTTGTTCTCGTCTGCACTTCATACAGACTGACAGAGACAGCTCATGTTTGCTTGTGTTTAAATAATAATTAAATTCGAATGTAAGTATGAACCAGCAACTAATGTTAGTGTGCAAGCTAGAATTTAACAATTCCATAATCCTCTGTTTCCTTCAATACCAAATAGAAATATCACCAAATGCAAATAAGGAAACTCGACTGAATACCTTTCAACAGTAAAAACGAATGAACAAATTTAGTATTAAACAACTTCTTAACTAAATTAAGATAATTTTTATAAATTATATTTCAAATTAAGGGAAAGTACCATTTCTCGAAAACAAAATTGTCAGTGTTTCCAGAGATCAGGTAGATGTCAATTTAGAACGTGCTCCTATTCAGATATATCTTTCCATGCATATGATTTTATCGACCGTGAGTTCCAACAATTAAATTTTGTGAATTGATTTTAGAGCTAACGTTACAGGAGAGCGTTTTTTAATGGTCAGGAGTAATATTTGTAGGAGTAGATATGAAGAAGCAGAGGGACTTACTGTCAGAGTGTTACGTTATAAATAAACATTTTTTTTTTTTTGTAAACCAAACCGCTACTCACAAAAGATGTTGTCCATAGTTTTGGCTTTCTGTTTAGACGGCAGTGTAAGACGACTGGAATCCATTCGGTTATGAATAAAAACGTATTTCTTAGTGAAGCTCCTGCGTACCGAAGGTGCGTAGGAGGAACCTATACCTAAGAAAATTGACACTTGGTTGTCAGCGTGACTGACCGTACACCTGTACGTATGCACGAACTCCACTTACCCAAATTTACAAGCTTTCTAGGTTTTGGTTTCGTTCATAAAACAGAAAATTGCTCTCTCTGGCCTTAAATTACATTAAAAAGAACACGTTTTTATTCCATTAATAAACTATGGTGAATACTTAATGGTGAATTTCTTTGAAGAGTTTTGGTGTTAAGTGAATGAATAGTATTTTATGCGAGCTCCGCCTTTAGGTAAAAGGTAAAGTCTGCATGCGAGCCAAGTGGCCCATCAGGCCGGAGCTTATCCCGGTTTCTGTAGCATGAAGCGACTAGGAGTATTTCTACTCCCCCCTGGATGGGATGCGAGTCCATCGCAGGGTTACCCCCAGCATTAAATTCGCGGCTACCCATTTATACACCTGGGTTGAGAGAGGCACCGTGAGAGTAAAGTGCCTTGCCCAAGAACACAACACGATGTCCCCGGCTAGGGCTCGAACTTCGACCGCTCGCTCCCGAGTCGAGCGCACTGACCATAAGGCCACTACGCCTCCCACCTAGCTCCGCATTTAGGCTAGGCTAAATGTTCACTTAAAATAGGAAAATGAGGTGAGCTTTTACGTTCACGTATGGCAGCTTTGCTGACTGGACAGTAAAATCAAGTTCGGAACAGTTTAATGATCTGATGGATTCAGAAACAAGAATTAATATGGACTACGAAATAGAGAAATGAATGTACTGATTGAAGCTAACTAGATGTCCCAATCTTTTGAAGAGCTCACAGATAAATACGACCGCATCATAATATTCAAGGAGCCGGAATCAAACAAAGCACTCAATGGTCACGTGATAAGAAATGAAAAAGTGACTGACGAGAGGAGCTGTCGAGTGGAATGCTATTTGGAACCAAACTGTGTGTCCGTAAATGTGGGACCTAATGACAGAGGACATCACGAATGCGAATTAAACAGCGCCACCGATGAAACCCCAACACTCTCCCACCTGTCGAACAGAAAGGGCTACACATATCATGGGATAGAGGTACGTGTGTAAGACTATAGCAAAAATTTATTGAAAATCATGTTTAGATTTTAGTTTCTTTGACGTCATCAAAAAAACCAAATTATATTATGTTTGTTCTATCGAAACGACATTAGTTTATATCGTGATAGATCTGTTTAGCCTAAGTTAATAAGGATTTAATAGTATATATGTATTTTTCAATTTTTTTTTAACAGAATTGTTGTCATAGTAACCCTTGCCATGAAAAGTATGAAGTCTGTCAAGTAGGTTTCACTGACAGAGGATTTGCATGTACCTGCCGAGAGCCTCCCAAGGAGAAACAGTGTACTGAAGGTATCTTCAAACCTGCGAAATATTACATTTTTTTTTCATCAAACAATTTAAGGCAGAACAAGAAAATTAGGTTGTAAAAAAGAGGCTATTTTTCCTTTGTTTAAATACAAAACCATATCTTAATTAAAAAAACGCAAAAGCATTTCCCTGGGTGATATACACTGCAGTGTGGAAGATTGAAATATATTTGGAAATAAATATTGCTCAACCAGGAATACGCGATCTCATGAAATCAATTTTTCCGTAACTCTCCTCATTTCCATAACATTACTATTAACTTTGTTGCTTTAAAGATTTCTTAAATGGGTTTTAATTCGAGTGTCAAAAATACAGTTTGCCTTTGTTTTGCGGTGTCAGAAATATTAAGCCTCGGACGTACAAGGTAATCCATACCCCTACCGCGGTACAAGGAGCTGGATGGAAACCCTCCCGTGGGTTTTCATTCTGTTAAGCCAGAGCGAAATAATTTTACATTGATTAGATAGCTTCCTCTACAAAATGATACCATTTCCGCTGGTTATGACTTTAAATGACGTCCTTTGACCTGCTATCTTGGATCCGCCCTCTCCGATTTCAGTATTTTCCTAACAAATAACGAAATAACGGAGATTAGTAAACAATCAAACCAGAACACTTCTGAAATGTACAAACTCGTGTATTTCTGCAATTATATTTGATGAAGAAAACTGGAACAAACTACAGAATTATGTCAAAAAAGTTGGTTTTTGGTCAGATCTTAGTTAACAGGGGGGAAAGGTTATGGAGTCCGGCAAAAATCAAAGGAGGAAACAAAGATGTCAAGATTCATGATGTTGGAAGGTCCACGACCGTCTACAATCTTTCGTTTTGCCTTCATACACCATGTATGATTTACGGAATCAAAACATTTCCATTGATAAGTTCCTCGGTCAGTAGTAAACAAGATTGTGTTTTGTGCACGGTCAAGGTCAAAAATGAAAACAAGAACATACAACAAAGAACTCTGTCAAGTTTCAAAACCATTCCCCTCCATTAACCATGGTCAAATTTACATGAAATTTGCGGTTGCTAAGGCAACGTAAAAAATGATGGATACACAATTGACATATGAAAATCACCGTTGAGGATGAATTAACAGCTACTGAAAGTTTCAGCCCTTTAGAGTAAATCGTCTTTTCAATACTTTGAAAAAACCTTGTGAGAGGATGGCACCGACATCCTTACCACCACTCCCCCCCCCCCCTCGCCTCTCCCCATTGTACGTCCAAGGGTCAATGTGGAGGACGTCTTTGTAACTTCAAAGTTTTATTAGAGCGGTTTTCGTTCGAGTCCAAAAGCGATTGCATGGCTCAAGAATCTCGCGTAACTTTATTATCCAACACCAATCGTGCTTACTCACGTTTTACCGCGGTTCGTGTGAGCTACATGAACTTCCTTCCAGCTTTGACAGGATCACTGAATTGACTGTTTGTTTTGAAGTTGACCAGAGTAACTATCTTGGATTTGGTATTAAGAATCTCAATTGAAAATGACTCAAACGTTACATGAAACTTTGTAATCAAATCTGTTCACTAAATTAGTTTGTCAAGGACCTCTTGGCATGGAAAGCGGAAAAATCAGTGACGGACAGACAAGTGCTTCTTCACAGTTTCTCGCCAACCGCGCCGCTAATCGGGGCAGACTACACTTCCAAGCCACTGGAACACTACACGGAGCTTGGTCAGCTGACGGAAATGATGCTCATCTATGGCTTCAGGTTTATCTGGGCTGCGAGGCCCTTATAATAACTGGAGTAGCAACGCAAGGGAGAAATGGTTGTTGCCCACAAGGGGTTACCAAGTACAATCTACTGTATGGTGACGATAAGAAAAACTTTCAGTACTACCGTGAACAAGGGGAGGGTATAAAGGTAACTAATAAAACACCAGATATACTTTAATACTTTTTGTATTGGCATTTTATTTTAAGGGTGGGGTTACTTTGAATGCTTATTTTCACCATTATTATGTTTTGTTTGTTTTTGTTTTGTTTTGTTTGTTGTTGTTGTTGTTGTTGTTGAAGTTCTTTTTGGTATTGGTTTAGTTTGTCTTGTTTTGTTTTGTTTTGGTTATGGTTGTTTGTTTTTTGTTTGTTTGTTTGTTTGTTTTTTGGGGGGAAGGGTTGTTTTTTGTTTTTATTTTTTACCGCAGCTTTTTGATTTTACATTTGATTCCCTTTAAATAGGGAACTTAAGCACCAGGTTATTTTGCGACGGCGACGGCGACCGGAAGTGACTTTTTGTTCCGGTAGGCGTTCTGAAGTTGTCTGTCAAGTCGTCTTCGTTTCGCGCGAACGTGAAAACCTTCATTTTGGCGTTGTCTGCAGAACGTGAGTATCTTTCCCTCACTAGCTTGTCCCAAACTTGTTTTAACATTCTATTTTGCTCTTGTTACCCTTTTAGAGGATGTTACTAAAACTGGTAACGGGGAAAGGGGAACGGGGAACGGGAAATGGGAAATGAGGAACCGGGAACGGGAGTCTGGGAACGAGTGTACAGCGGTAACTCGCCTAAGAATTTAACATGGCGAACAAAGGAAAAGAAAAGGCAACAATTTGGGGGAAATGTAAGGAAGTGTTACGGTTGTAAACTTTACTTTCTACCACCTGTGCCTCAAAGTCCAATATGGTACTGAGAAAAACAAAGCATGAAATAGCGCCTGGGGAGAAAATCGAATCGGTATTATCACATGCTAATCCAATCGGTCAGTACAAAATGCGGACTGCAGACCGGGTACAAAATGTAGACTAGGTACAAAATGCAGACTGCAGACTGGGTACAAAACGCAGACAGAGAATAAAGACTGTTTCCCGTCTGATACGTGACATACCGAGTGTCACGCAGTCGCTTTTCCGCGGTCATCCTTAACCAACATTAGCAGTTTGTGGAATATTCCTTGCTCGTTTCTTCATGTATTTTGTCTTTAACAAAGCGGCCAGGCCACAGGTTATTTATCTACTGCGCACCTGATTTGCCAGCTGACTTGTGGATCTCCGAAAGGCCGCCTTTCTAGCTTCCGAATGTGAAGACAGCGGACGACCCACGTTCAATGATGCTCATGTGTTATGTCACTTGTCCTCGATATCATATTGCGTGTTGCTATTTTAAAATATTGATATGACAGCTCGCGCACAAAGTGAGAAGATATGAGTGGACTATGAAGGCTTGAAATTCTATGTAAGAAAGACTGTGGCCTGACCAATTGGCGGACATAGCTTGTGATAATACATGATAATGCCGATTCGATTTTTACCCCAGGCGCCATTTCATGCTTTGTTTATCCCAGTACCAATCGAACTCTGCTCTAACAAGGACGTAATGGGCCATGATCTGGTGGCACAGCCGGTAGAAACTCGCGTTAACAACCGCAACCCTTCGTCACATTTCCCCAAATTATTCCCTTTTCTTTTCTTTTGTCCGCCATGTTGGATTTTCACGCGAGTTACCGCCGTACACTCGTTCCCAGACTCCCGTTCCCGGTTCCCGGTTCCCCGTCCCCCCTTACCACTTTCAGTAACATCCCCTTTTTAGAAGTATTTTCTTTCATGTTGTTCAAATTCAGACATAGATAAAAACACACTCATTTTCATTTCACGTAGCTTTGAGCAAAAGATGTCGGCGCCAGCTTCCGAAGGAAAGCCAAAAAAAGCTTAACTATTGAGTATTTCGAAGACATTTCAACAGAAAATATTTTTATGCACATCTTTATAAGTTTACATTTTTTCTCGATCGTCGGTTAAAATAGCTGAATTATCGTATTTTGCTTTTAGAGCTATGGAGTGGACTGAAGATCATGATGTTATTTTGCTTCGAGAAACCCTGGCGAGAGATTTGTTTTCATTCAAAAAAGAAAGCGTTGCGAGGGGAGAAAGGTGGGAATCGATCGCAGAAAAGTTAAATCAAGTGAAGACACTCAGTTTTCATCTCGAAGATAAGAGGGCAGTAAGAAACCGATGGGTTCTTCTCCAGAAGAAGTATAAGGCCAAGATGCATCAAGAAGACACTGCAAGTGGAATATCCGTGGACGACATGTCCGAAATAGATGTTTTACTTGAAGAACTCGCCGGGAAAGAAGAGAGCTTAAACAAAGTTGGTGATGCTAGGGTAAGAAAGCAAAAGGAAGATAAAAGCAAGGCAAAGGACGTAAGGCAGAAAGCTTTACAGCGATACAGCGAAACGAAAAAGCGCAGGTCAACAGAGAATGGCGATGAATGCGAGGAGAAACCGAAGCGCCAGAGAAGTTATCGCACCGAACCACTAGTTGAATTCATGCAAGAGAAAGCCAAGAATGAGCGAGAATTACGACAACAAGAACTAGATCTAAGAAGACTAGAGCAAGAGCAGAATCAGCAAGTGACAACAACAAACAAATCAAGCTATTCTGTCGGTTATCCAAAAGCTTCTTAAGAAGAAACAATGACATTTTTCCCAAGTATAAACATGTAAAGTCACTGTTTATTTATTTGAACAAAAAGACGGGTATTTGTTGAAATTGATGTCTTATTATTTACTTGCGTTTTGTGAATTCGAAAAAAAAAAACAAGTTCATTCATTGTTGTTGTTACAAGTTTGACTCTTGCATTGGTGACCACCAGGAATAATTCAAATACTTAATAAATTTGGGTTTAATGAAAATGGCCTCCACTTCTGCTCTGTTTACTTGAGAGAATTTATCTAAAATAATACTGCAATGAAGGAGGGTCTAGACCAAAAAACTCTGAGGTTTTGTTTCCATATAGGCAGGTAATAGCATTATTAAGTACTGCACATACAAGATATACACACACCACTCACTCCAATTTTTGGCGTTTTTCTTAAAATCCAAAAACTTGAAGTCGTTGATGATGTCTCCAAAGAGCCACTCCACAGTTACTCTAACAGAACTCATGTCAAAATTGTATTGTTCCATCATCGGTGTTAGGATACCATGGCGAAATGGTGCCCGTAGGTGTGTTCGCAGTGGATAGGCAGGATCCCCATAAACACTCATAGGCTGACCTGTTGGAAAAAATGCATTCCTTTCCAAATCCTTGAGAAGAATGGAATCTACCAACATGCTTGCATCGTGTTTTTTCCCCTCTGCATATCAAAACGGATAAATAAGAGTAATGAATTAATGAAACCCTATGTGGTAGCTTATTTTCACGGCATCCTAGTGAACATAATTAACTTACCAACAGGCCCATACATATTTCCAATAAGTCCATTTGGTAGAGCAACGGACTGAAACTTGAGTGAACGTACCCGCTTATGTCCATTGTACACCGTCGCTATTCTTTGGTGTTGGCCTGGGCGAGAAATTGGTCTGACTGTCCCATCTATAGACCCAAAGCAATTGCTGAGAGGTACACCTTTAGCATGGATAACGTTTGCATACTCCTGTAGCATTGGCAGGCTCAATATATCAAAATTCCATTATGAAATTCGATGACCATGGTTCAAAAAAATATGATCCATCACTGTGTTGGTAATCATGCTTATTTCAGGAACTGGTCTTGCAAAACGATGACTGAATGTCTGAATAGCGACATGGCATACGAGAAGCGCTTCAGAAGCATACAAAGCCCTTCCGTTCGGTCACAAGTTGTTCTTTGCGGACATCGGAAAGTGACTGGTAATTGATCAACATTTGCCAATAATCTTATGTCCTGCTTTCGCACTCTGAACTCCGCTAAACACTCTGATTCATCCATCTGGTCGTAATAAAACTTTGAGTTGGAGCTGTAAGGGAATTCTGGATTCTTGGAACTGTAACTTTCGTACAAGGTCAAATATTCTTCGTCACAGATGCTTTTACTGTCGTACAAAAAAGGAAGCAGGTTTCTCATTTCACTGAAGGATGACATGCTCTCAAACAGCCTATTTTAAGAGGCCCTGCGCCTAAGAAACGACCGATGATTTTCGGCTAAAAAATAAAATCGGCCGATTTTTATCTCCCAAGTAGAGGTTACCGAATACTATTTAAAAATGAATTTCTTTTGTTTCAGTTTCGCTTTAAACCAAAAATATCGAGCCGCAAACTTTCTCCGTCTGATAGCAGCAAAATCAGGCCGAAAATAAGCCCCCGCAAAAAACTGTTCAGAAATTACTAACGCAACGTAAAATAATGAGAAAACTACACAGTGTTGAAGAAAAAGGTCTTCTAATGCAATATCATTCGATAAACATGAAAAAACTGCCGAAGCGATTGAAAAATAAAGTTTCAAATATTGCATACTAAATTAGATGCAGCGTTGGAGCTGACTTTAAAATAATTATTTCTCAAAAGTTCAACGCTTTTGAAAACAATCACAGTGATGAATCAGACATTGGAGGGATATATATCACGTTTCTGGAAAAACATTCTTCGGCCAAAGTATATTGACCTTATAAAAAGCGTTCAAATTTACCGTGTTTACCGTTATCCTGCTACTTCGGCGAAACACTTCTCTTTTGCCAATACGGCCGTGGATAGCGTGGTAAACGCCACTTTAAACCTTGCTAGGCATTCAAAGACCATCCTGAGTAGAAGGACGTAGAATTAAAAGAGAAAGGAAGATAAAAAATACGCAGAAAAAGAGAATAACTCGAAATTACCATCTGCTAACGAAAGTTGAATCTGGAAAATGTCGTCGCGTGACAGCGGCCATTGACGTCATTTGTCACGTCAAGTCGCAAGAGCGTGGGAAAACGAGTCTGCAATGTCCTTCGGTCGGTCAGCGGCTAGGCATCCAGTCGTGACCCCGTAACTCAGATCACGCTGCGGCCAAAACGGTGTGGCGGTTGGGGAAGTTTTTCTTTTTGAGTGACCATCATTTGTGAAAAATAACATAACATTGTTCCACTAAACGTTTTGTAACCGGGAAAAAGTGTTTCCTATTTGTGCATTCGTTTGGATTCCGCCGCTATTTATACAAATCGCGTCAATGGCCGCTGTCACGCGACGACATTTTCCAGATTCAACTTTCGTTAGCAGATGGTAATTTCGAGTTATTCTCTTTTTCTGCGTATTTTTTATCTTCCTTTCTCGTTTAATTCTACGTCCTTCTACTCAGGATGGTCTTTGAATGCCTAGCAAGGTTTAAAGTGGCGTTTAACACGCTATCCACGGCCGTATTGGCAAAAAAGAAGTGTTTCGCCGAAGTAGCAGGATAACGGTAAACACGGTAACTTTGAACGCTTTGTACAAGGTCAATATACTTTGGCCGAAGAATGTTTTTCCAGAAACGTGATATATATCCCTCCAATGTCTGATTCATCACTTTGATTGCTTTCAAATGCGTTGAACTTTTGAGAAATAATTATTTTAAAGTCAGCTCCAACGCTGCATCTAATTTAGTATGCAATATTTGAAACTTTATTTTTCAATCGCTTCAGCAGTTTTTTTGATGTTTATCGAATGATATTGCATTAAAAGGCCTTTTTCTTCAACACTGTGTAGTTTTCTCATTATTTTGCGTTGCGATAGTAGTTTCTGAACAGTTTTTTGCGGGGGCTTATTTTCGGCCTGATTTTGCTGCTATCAGACGGAGAAAGTTTGCGGCTCGATATTTTTGGTTTAAAGCGAAACTGAAACAAAAGAAATTCATTTTTAAATAGTATTCGGTAACCTCTACTTGGGAGATAAAAATCGGCCGATTTTATTTTTTAGCCGGAAATCATCGGTCGTTTCTTAGGCGCAGCGCCTCTTAACAGCGAACAGAGTTTGCTACCGACGTCGCTGCCGCAAAACTCGTGTAGTTGCTTAACTTTTATATTTTGGCGGGAACGACGTTGTTCTCTTCCCAGGCTCTTTCGGTCGCTAAAGTCGTCGTTACCTGTAAAACGACCCGTGCTTAAGTTCCCTAATATGGATAGTGACGACGGCATGAATGCAAATGTATTAGGCCATTTGTGACTTACCTTGTACCTATGTTTTAAACGAGTCATTAGATGGCAAAGATTGGATCCGTAACATATACATATCGTGCTTTTTTTAGAATTTTGATGGAAACACTGACCAAGACACTGCTGTTTATCATGAACTAAATCCACCAATTAAAGCAAGATACATCCGTGTTTGTCCAGTGACTTGGAAAAATCACGTATCGATGAGAGTGGAAGTCTACGGTTGCTCTAAAGGTGAGGAACCCACATGCAGCTTCACCAAGGTCATTAGCAATTTTCAATATTTAGCCTGTGAGCAGGCTCCTCGTGAGGAGAGAAAGTAGGAAAGGAAAAAGGGAGGAAGGGCCTGGCCGCATCGCTTAGAATGCCGAATCTGACGCTCCCAAGAAACCCCGCTGATGCGACGCGGAGCGAGCTGTCAAATATCAGTCAATGAAGTAATGAACTCGCACCGGATCACCAAAGGCGATCAGAATGAATAACGTCACCATGACAATTCATTAATGTTAGCCAATCAGTATGTGGACGCACCGATTCAAAAGTCAAAGTGGTGCGGGTAGGCTTTTCTCCCCTTTTCCTCTTCTTCATTCTTACCACGCGAAGAGCCTGCTTTCACACTTGGTCAATAACCAGTACATATCAAGGCACGATCGATTTTTTCGAGTATGTTGGCTCCTGCTTCTTTCCGATTCAAGTTTAATTCTCGGCGATGATCTGATTGAAAGTAACGACCGCTTGCAGGTTCAAAACGTCGACTCTCTTTTTTCCGTAGCTGCACATACAATGTAGATCGATGTTGACGAATAAGGCAATAGAGAACTTAAACAACGACGACGGCGACGCCGAGGACGACGCTTGGTCAAAAATGAATTTGAATTTTACCAGCGAAATTCCCAATTGTCCACAGCTGCTCAGAGAGCCAATGGCTCTCTAAAGACCTCATCGGGTTAAATATCCAGTGACAGCATTAACTTCCAATTTATCTGTAGTCGTTCGCGTTCCTCCGAGCACATAGAAATTTGTTCATTTCAGGTGGTTGTTTTGCAGAGGACAAAGATTTTTGTTATACCTGACAACTCAAATACAGTTTCCGATTGAAGGAGAACGTGTCACGTGTCATGGGTCAACACTCACTAACTCCTAAGGGCGAACAAAACTCACTAACTCCCTACGGAAACAACAACTTTCGACTTTCGACTCGCACGTGATCAGGTCGTCCACCTTGAAGCCGCGGCAAATTTCTCGTGCCAGTCGACCTGATGTCAACAAGTCACTGAAGGCAGGCAACGTTTCTCACTAGAGAAGGCATTCGTTATTCAAGAAAACGGATTTATAATTGCAAAAACATATCAGACAAATGAAGGGGAAAATTTGAACATTTTGTGTCTTTAAGCTTCGATTTGTCGCCAAAAAATGGACCGCCCGCGTTCGGCAACTTGCTCTTCGATCGCTGTCGCCAGATAGGAAAATATTTGAGTCATTTACAACAAAATATGCTGTTCTTCTTCAAATCGAACACAGAATTCTCGAGTGAAGCATTAGATAGAAGAAGGTAAACCAACTTTAGTATTGTCTTCATTGTATGGTAGTTGCAAAGAGAAAGACTGTTATCGTGTCGTTTCGGTAGGACAGCTCGGTTTGACTGCCGCTCGCACTGTAGGCACAGCCACCGTAGGCGTCAAGCAAATCACATTTTCGCAGTTTTTTTCTACTTTTGAGTCGGGACGTGCGATATTAAGCACTTAATGCCTAGCCCCTCGGGATACAGTGAGTTTTGTTTCCCCTCGACCCTCAATGTTCGAAGTCTCGGGGAAACAAAACTCGCTGTTTCCCTTGGTGTCAGTCATTAAGTGCTTAATATCGCACGTGCTCAACCGTCGTACAATATACGTTTTGTTTGTTGACGTTCTTGTCGTCGTCGTCGTCGTGGTTTGGTTAAGCTCTCTAATAACTACTATAACGTGGAAATAACCATTGATTATTAGGTGATATAATAACGGCAGGCGACAGCCCAAGCTAACGCATTTGCCGTCACCCCTATTACAAAGTACAATATACAACACAAACCTTTAAACCTCGTTATTTTAAGTTAAGTTTAGAACTTTAGAGTAACGTAACTTAAAATAACGACACATAATCCCTCTTATATCATGTTTTTTGTTACCTAGAAACTCTTCGAATAGTTTCAAATAGCCTGAATGTAACGCATCTACTATAGAAACCATTCAAATTTTCGTATTTAACTGCCAGCTTTCCAATTTCAATAGTTCAGTCGTTAAAATTGCCTGATGAGTATGGTCCTTGTACCATACGAAACAGTTCTGTAGCAATAAAACGATGACTACTCGTGAGACCTGAACTTCTCTGAAGTTATATATATATATATATGTGTGTGAAGGTGAATTAATCAACATGACACGAGCGTGGGACAAAGAACAATTCTGAGTCCCCGACAGGAATCGAACCCACGACCTCCCGAACACCGGGCGGGCGCTCTATCCACTGAGCTACGAGAACTCATGGAGAGCAAGGTCATTTAACTGAGTTCATATATGATAGGTGTCCTGCATACTGCTAGGATCAACGCTATCGAATTCATCGTGAGTAGTGATAAGTTAATAAGGATGGTGAATTTTAAGCTTGGTAATGAAATGTGAAGGTGAATTAATCAACATGGCACGAGCGTGGGACAAAGAAAAATTCTGAGTCCCCGACAGGAATCGAACCCATGACCTCCCGAACACCGGGCGGGCGCTCTATCCACTGAGCTACGAGAACTCATGGAGAGCAAGATCATTTAACTGAGTTCATATATGATAGGTGTCCTGCATACCGCTAGGATCAACGCTATCGAAATATAGTTATGTATAAGCCATATATAAGCCATATATATATATATATATATATATATATATATATATATATATATAAACTTCTTGAACTTGAACAGAATAACTTTATAGAGCGCTCGACTCTGAGAGGAGCAGTGTAGATAATAAACAATGGTAGCAAGACTTCAATTCATCGTTTTATTGCGACAACGCTGTTTCGTATGGTCAAAGGGTGACCACACTCATCAGGCAATATCAACGAATGACCGTTAAATTTCACAAACTGGCAATTAAAAGCTAACTTTAGGTTGCTATGAGATATAAAAACAGTTGCTATGATATGGAAAAACAGATGCTATATAACATTGAAAAATTGGCAATAAAAAAAATAAATAAAAATAAAAATTTAAAAAATAAAAAAAATAAAAAAATAAAATAAGAATAAGAATAAAAAGTAAAATAAGAATAAAAAAAAATGAAGCAGTTGCTATGGGATTTAAAATCTGAAATCTCGTGTTGCTAAAAGATTGCGTTACTTGCTCACAAAGTTCTTGAGTAGGTATCTGTTTCTGTGGGGGCACGCACTTGCTAGTTCGTTTCGCTTGTTCAAAGTACACAAACTCTTCTTACAGATGATCACGAATTTTTCAAAAAGACATAAATTACATTTGTTAGTAATGTTGCTATAAGGTCTGCACTGCTTAATGATTCTCCACTTGATGGTAAAAGGTTTGTTGTTGTCTTTGAGTGTCCAAATATGTTTAGATAGCTCAGTTTCGTTTCTCTTGTTTTGGTGTCGAAAGGATGCTGTGTGATTCCTGTAGCGCTCTTTAAAATTTGTGGCGAGGCCCACGTATGATTCTGATGACGTTTGTGTTGTGATTGTGGCTTGGTAAACTACATTTTGTGTGAGGCATTTTCCGTCCAGCGGGCATTGATCCTTTTTTCTGCAGTTGCATTCTTTGGCGTTTGTTTGTGTTTGCGACTGGTAGTAATCTGATAGTAGTGCTTTGTTGTGTGACGAGATGATACTCTTCATGTTAGGCATGCAGGAGTAGCTGAGCTTCAGTGTGTGCTTGTTGAAGATCTTGTGTAGGGGGTGTCCGTTAGGGAAGCATCTGTCAATGATGTTTAGGAACTTCCTTCCCAGGTTAGTTTTCACGTTAGCATTCCATGGGGGGTTGTACCATACGATTTTTCTTTGGCGATTTCTGTTGCGCTTTGGCTGTGGTTTATACGTGAGCTTGTGATTGTAGCCGCTCTCGTCAAGCGCTTTCTGGTACGGCGGAATCGCTTCGTCGAAAACTTTCTGGCTAGATGAGATGCTGGTCAGTCGTTTGTTGATGTTTTCTGGAATGTTCTTCAGTAGTGCGGGTGGGTGATTACTTTGTCGGTGAACGTAGAGGATTTTGTTGTTGGGTTTCATGAAGGGTTTGTAAGATCCACTTGTAAGGTCTAGGGTTACGTCTAGGAAGTTTATGGTTTTTTTGTTTGCTTCGATGGTGATTTTGAGGCCATTTGACTTGAAAATTTCACTGACTTCTTGTTTCGTTTTCTCGATTTGTTTAGGTGTTGCTTTGCACACTGCCAGACCATCGTCACGGTAGAGACCAACTTGGCCTTTAAGTTTCGGTGTGATGAGGGACAACATGTAGGTGCCGACGAGTTCGCATGTCTCGGCTCCATCATATGAGCCCATCGTCACGTCAAATAAGTTGCTGGTGTTTTTCTTTTCCCATGCCGTGTTCTGGTGATACAACAGTGATTTTTTCGCGTGTGTGATGATGTGGCGGTCTTGCGGAGTGATGTGCGTGAATTGGGATGCATAGTCAAGTGCCTTTTTCAGAAGCTGCTCGGAAATGGATGGGTAGAAGTCACATACATCGAAAGTTATGAACGCGTGTTGGGATTTGTTTGGGATTGCTTGACACCATTCGATGACATTTGAGGTACTTCTCCATAGATTCGCTTTTGTTACTTCGATTATTTCTTTGTTTATGTTGTCTAAAATGTGCTTGCTGATTATGCCGATCTCTGATTTTGTGGGATTTATGAGTCTGCATGTTGGGTTGTTTGTGAAATCATGCTTGTGGTCTTTTAATGTTATGAATGCGTCTCTGCTCGCGGAAACTTCAATGCGGTCATCAAGTTTAAGGTCTTGGGCGATCTTTTTGTCGACGGAGGTAATTGAATCTGGGATGTTTTTGTTAGTTTTCTTGTAAGCCTTAGTGACGTTTTTCTGTAGGAGGTTTAAATAGTCTTGAGGTTCAGCCTTGTAGTGGTTGGTAGTTTTGTCGGCTTTACATAGATGTTCTTATCTTGTCGGATTTCTTGTACGTCTTTGTCAAGTTTTGCTTGGAGGCTATTTGTTGCAGTGCAGTTGGTTTTAAACTCCACTCGTTGGATCATATTAAGCATGTTGTCTTCAAAATCATCGAGGGCGCTAACGTGCGGTGGTGGGCGTTTTGATTTGAATCCGTAGGTTTCTTTATCTTTGCTATCGGTGTCGTGGTTTTGCAAAAAGAAGAAGGCTTTCCAACGCATTTGGTGTATTAAGGATTCTGTTTACTCTATCAGGATTTGTAGATACTTGCTTTTACTTGCCAGCGGGATGTTCTTGGTCGAATAACTGAAATCTTTAACCTGGTAACTCATTCTTGACAGCGCTCAACTTGGTGAAAGGAGCAGTAGAAACTTCTTGAACTTGAACAGAATAAATTTATAGAGCGCTCGACTCAGACAGGAGCAGCGTTGTCGCAATAAAACGATGAATTGAAGTATTGCTACCATTGTTTATTATATATATATATATATATATATATATATATATATATATATATATATGGTGATAACAATGGGGTGACAGGCCTGCACAACTCCCATCCACGTGTAATAGCCGGTTAAAGCTTTGCTCTAACGAGTATATCCTTTAGGGATCTGCCCCTTTTGTACAAGACAATAGGGGGATCTTTGAATATTCTTCTAAGCAATGGTTGTTGTTGAATTAAATGCCATTTCTGCATAAGTATTTGCTTTAAGTTAGGCACTGAAGGGCGATATTGTGTGACAAAAGGCAAGATTCGCCTGTCTTGTTTACGTTTCTGTTGTAGGGCAGCTTTTCTCTCCTCAAATGTAATTTCTGCGAGAGTTGTTGAAACAAGAGTTTCAGGATACCCTCTTTCGATGAGATTTGTTTTAAATTGTGAAATAGCAGTTTTGAATGCTGTTTCAGAGGAGTTGGTTCGGAGAAGTCTGAATGCTTCGCCCTTGATGCAACCCTTTTTGACCCCTGGTGGGTGGCAACTCGAGAAATGCGTGTACTGAAATGTTTCAGTAGCTTTGAAATGAGTTTTAATGTCTAGTCTAGACTTTTGTGCAAATCTTTCGCCTTTGTAAACTTTTGTGTCGAGGAACGTTGTTTCCGTGTCGGAAACTTCAGCCGTGAACTTGATAGTGGGATGGTGGCTATTTGCTAGTTCAATGAACTGCGTGACTTCGTCTTTGTTTATATTCCAGATAGAGAATATATCGTCAATATACCTTTTCCAGGCGAGTGGTTTTTGAGCGCTTTGATTTAGATTTGTGATTCTACCTTTCCCATAAAGATGTTGGCAAAAGCGACTGCCATTTTTGTACCCATGGCTGTTCCATGTGTTTGGAGGTAGTTTTTTCCAGTAAACTGGAATGAGTTTTCTTGAAGTATAAGTTCAAGCGCTCTTTTAAGATGTTGTGTTGGGATGGGGGATTCTCCTTTATAGTAAGATTCGAACCCGCGGTCTTGTCTGATCTACAAGGCTACGAGCCTCCTAACAAAATAGAGACTATTAACAGTCTCAAGAAAACCTGACAGCATCGCAAATAAAAGCAATGACAACCACAACGTGGAGCTGGATGAACAATCATAGGAAGAACTCCTAAATTCAGAGCTTTTGCCTGAACAAAACCACACAATATCATAAACAACACGCAAAAAAGTTCACAGACTTGCGCGTGAACACCTACATTTGCAGTTCCAGAACGAACAAACTGGAAGGACAAAAAGCTCGATGAAATTGATCCAAGAAGCAGAAGAACGTCTCTATAAGACAGACTCATAGCTTTCAACAAGGAAAGCTACAGCTATCTCTGGCGAAGCCGGACAAAGATAAATATGACACCCGTGATAACAAGCAGCATAACTTGCAACAGTAAATCAAACAGCCGGGCCCGGCGTAATAATACAAAATGCAAGTAACCAACATGCTCACGGACTATTTCAAACTTTGTCCCTCCAGAGCTAATATTTAGAGAGCTTAAAACATATCTTGCAATCAAATGAGCCAAAAAAAGTAGCACGTGGCCAAAAACAGAGGTGTCAAACTCAACAAATTACACGCGGATGACAGCGGAAACCACGCAGACCTATGACCTCTAACGGCTCTACTCTGGTGAAATGTCCTCCTAAAAACAGGATTATTGCTTAGCGAAATATTCAAAGATCCCCCAATCGCACAATACAAAAGGGGCAGATCCTCAAAGATATACTAGTTCGAGCAAAACTCTCAAAGCGGCTATGACATGGATAGGAGTTGTGTAGGCCTGTCAACCCATTGTTATCACAATTGTACAATTTAATTAAGAGTGCTTTTAACATGAAATTGGAGTCTAAATCAACACGAACGTACAGATATCAAAACCGCGGCGGAGAGCCAATCTATTGCTTTCTAAAGGCCTGCATCGTCCTAAATGGACTGAACAAGAGCTTCCTACATCGAGAATCGATTGAAATTCAGACAAACTAGGCCATAGTTAGCAGTAAGCGAACACTCAACATGTTGTCGTTACGTCAATTGTCGCCCGGAAGCCACGCAAATAAATTTCTTCCGCGCTAGCGAATCACAGACAGTTCTGATACTTAGCTAAGCCGAGAACGCCTAAAATTGATAAAACAAGGAAATTCTACTCATGATCAGCGCTTGAACTCATATTCTTCTCTCTCCTCGTGGCCACGTTTTGCTGGCAAATAGCAATGTCCCGGATGTACTTCAATTTTGTCGAGCGCGGAATGGCACATCCAGATTTCAACAGATTTTTTTTTTCAAAGTTCAAAGCAAATGACGCCAACAGCAGCTAGAAATGTCTAGTCCATTGCACGTCTAAGCCCTACATTGATGTAGCTAAAGAGTTTTGCTGTCTAAAGCAAGCACAACATTATCGCCACAGGGCAAACGGCCTTCTGTTACGGGACTAAATGTGACCCGTACAGTTTACACATCTCCTCAGGCCCGCCTCGCGTACGATAATGGACGACGCTTACTAGCAAATCGTTAGACTTGGGCTTTCATTGGACTTAATGATGTCCTCGGGCAGACTTCCTTTAGACAGCAAATACAGGACGCTAATCGGTCGCTCGTTGTCAGAGTCACCGCGCGGACTGAATTCAGACGAGTGTAGCCTGGGCTAAAATTCACGCAAATTGAAAAGGGGGTGAGGGGAGGGGATAGTCGATAAATGATGAAAAAAAATACCTAAATAAATGAAACATGCGGCAGGGAGTTTCTACATTTCATGCTAGGTAAGATTTACAAGTTGCTGTCATAGCGAAAGCAGAAAAGAAAAAAAAATGAAAAAAACAAATAAATCAAAAAACACTTGATTCAGTCTTTAACACCGTTTTCATAAATCCAGACATATATTTCAAGGGAACAAGACTGCATGACCCAGAAAGGTCGAAAAACGAACGAGTCTAATTTCTGTCGATCTTTCTAAAGCATTTAGAGTCAAACTATGGAATTCCCTGAGCAGTTTAGGTCGTTCTATGCCAATATGTGTCTGAATTTATGAAAACCGTGTTAAAGACTTTGCCCCAAAATAGCGGGCATGTTTTTGGAAAATCGGTTAGATATATATATATATATATATATATATATATATATATATATATAATGTGGGAGGAAAAGCACAAATAAACTACAAGTTCATCCCTACAAGCCTGTTTCGTGGTTGCCCACTCATCAGGGGATTTGTGTTTTTCCTCCCACATTATATACTTCGCTCTACTCTGATGTATTGAGCACTGTTTTACGAAAATCAAATTTTACACTTTATATATATATATATATATATATATATATATATATATATATTCTATTTCCTTGTGGTGAATGGATTTCAAAAAGCGCTCAACTCTTAGAGGAGCATAGTATATTCATTAAATGTAGTTCAGGACTTCAGGAGTGATTCATCGTTTTATTGCTACAGACCTGTTTCGTATGATGTTGCCTGATGAGTGTGGTCACTTGTTGACCATACGAAACAGGTCTCTAGCAATAAAACGATGAATCACTCCTGAAGTCCTGAACTACATTTAATGAATATATATATATATATAGTTAAGTGTAAGATTAGGCGTCATGAAGCAAACTTCTAACTGTTCCGGCTTTTAATGTGACGTTTCGGCCTTCGGCCTTCTTCAGATTGGAACAATATTTACAAGTTAAAAAATAAAACGTTAAAAATTTTTAACGGATTTTTAACGTTTTATTTTTTAACTTGTAAATATTGTTCCAATCTGGAGAAGGCCGAAGGCCGAAACGTCACATTAAAAGCCGGAACAGTTAGAAGTTTGCTTCATGACGCCTCATCTTACACTTAACTAAAATTCACATTGAAGCACGGTATCTTTTGATCCTTCTACTGGAAGTCACCGTTTGGAAAACCATATTATTCTGCCTATATATATATATATATATATATATATATATATATATATATACTTCTTGAACTTGAACAGAATAAATTTATAGAGCGCTCGACTCTGAGAGGAGCAGTGTAGATAATAAACAATGGTAGCAAGACTTCAATTCATCGTTTTATTGCGACAACGCTGTTTCGTATGGTCAAAGGATGACCACACTCATCAGGCAATATCAACGAATGACCGTTAAATTTCACAAACTGGCAATTAAAAGCTAACTTTAGGTTGCTATGAGATATAAAAACAGTTGCTATGATATGAAAAAACAGATGCTATATAACATTGAAAAATTGGCAATAAAAAAAATAAATAAAAATAAAAATTAAAAAAATAAAAAAAATAAAAAAATAAAATAAGAATAAGAATAAAAAGTAAAATAAGAATAAAAAAAAATGAAGCAGTTGCTATGGGATTTAAAATCTGAAATCTCGTGTTGCTAAAAGATTGCGTTACTTGCTCACAAAGTTCTTGAGTAGGTATCTGTTTCTGTGGGGGCACGCACTTGCTAGTTCGTTTCGCTTGTTCAAAGTACACAAACTCTTCTTACAGATGATCACGAATTTTTCAAAAAGACATAAATTACATTTGTTAGTAATGTTGCTATAAGGTCTGCACCTCCTACAGAAAAACGTCACTAAGGCTTATAAGAAAACTAACAAAAACATCCCAGATTCAATTACCTCCGTCGACAAAAAGATCGCCCAAGACCTTAAACTTGATGACCGCATTGAAGTTTCCGCGAGCAGAGACGCATTCATAACATTAAAAGACCACAAGCATGATTTCACAAACAACCCAACATGCAGACTCATAAATCCCACAAAATCAGAGATCGGCATAATCAGCAAGCACATTTTAGACAACATAAACAAAGAAATAATCGAAGTAACAAAAGCGAATCTATGGAGAAGTACCTCAAATGTCATCGAATGGTTTCAAGCAATCCCAAACAAATCCCAACACGCGTTCATAACTTTCGATGTATGTGACTTCTACCCATCCATTTCCGAGCAGCTTCTGAAAAAGGCACTTGACTATGCATCCCAATTCACGCACATCACTCCGCAAGACCGCCACATCATCACACACGCGAAAAAATCACTGTTGTATCACCAGAACACGGCATGGGAAAAGAAAAACACCAGCAACTTATTTGACGTGACGATGGGCTCATATGATGGAGCCGAGACATGCGAACTCGTCGGCACCTACATGTTGTCCCTCATCACACCGAAACTTAAAGGCCAAGTTGGTCTCTACCGTGACGATGGTCTGGCAGTGTGCAAAGCAACACCTAAACAAATCGAGAAAACGAAACAAGAAGTCAGTGAAATTTTCAAGTCAAATGGCCTCAAAATCACCATCGAAGCAAACAAAAAAACCATAAACTTCCTAGACGTAACCCTAGACCTTACAAGTGGATCTTACAAACCCTTCATGAAACCCAACAACAAAATCCTCTACGTTCACCGACAAAGTAATCACCCACCCGCACTACTGAAGAACATTCCAGAAAACATCAACAAACGACTGACCAGCATCTCATCTAGCCAGAAAGTTTTCGACGAAGCGATTCCGCCGTACCAGAAAGCGCTTGACGAGAGCGGCTACAATCACAAGCTCACGTATAAACCACAGCCAAAGCGCAACAGAAATCGCCAAAGAAAAATCGTATGGTACAACCCCCCATGGAATGCTAACGTGAAAACTAACCTGGGAAGGAAGTTCCTAAACATCATTGACAGATGCTTCCCTAACGGACACCCCCTACACAAGATCTTCAACAAGCACACACTGAAGCTCAGCTACTCCTGCATGCCTAACATGAAGAGTATCATCTCGTCACACAACAAAGCACTACTATCAGATTACTACCAGTCGCAAACACAAACAAACGCCAAAGAATGCAACTGCAGAAAAAAGGATCAATGCCCGCTGGACGGAAAATGCCTCACACAAAATGTAGTTTACCAAGCCACAATCACAACACAAACGTCATCAGAATCATACGTGGGCCTCGCCACAAATTTTAAAGAGCGCTACAGGAATCACACAGCATCCTTTCGACACCAAAACAAGAGAAACGAAACTGAGCTATCTAAACATATTTGGACACTCAAAGACAACAACAAACCTTTTACCATCAAGTGGAGAATCATTAAGCAGTGCAGACCTTATAGCAACATTACTAACAAATGTAATTTATGTCTTTTTGAAAAATTCGTGATCATCTGTAAGAAGAGTTTGTGTACTTTGAACAAGCGAAACGAACTAGCAAGTGCGTGCCCCCACAGAAACAGATACCTACTCAAGAACTTTGTGAGCAAGTAACGCAATCTTTTAGCAACACGAGATTTCAGATTTTACATCCCATAGCAACTGCTTCATTTTTTTTATTCTTATTTTACTTTTTATTATTATTCTTATTTTATTTTTTTTATTTTTGTTTATTTATTTATTTATTTTTTTATTGCCAGTTTTTCAATGTTATATAGCATCTGTTTTTCCATATCATAGCAACTGTTTTTATATCTCATAGCAACCTAAAGTTAGCTTTTAATTGCCAGTTTGTGAAATTTAACGGTCATTCGTTGATATTGCCTGATGAGTGTGGTCACCCTTTGACCATACGAAACAGCGTTGTCGCAATAAAACGATGAATTGAAGTCTTGCTACCATTGTTTATTATCTACACTGCTCCTCTCAGAGTCGAGCGCTCTATAAATTTATTCTGTTCAAGTTCAAGAAGTATATATATATATATATATATATATAATAAACTAGATACAACATTAGAGCAAAAGTACGTGGATTTGTTATAAAGGAAATAAAGAAATATCCTTGCTTTCTATTAAAACTGCAGTTGAAAATGAAAATAGCTGCTTTTAAACTCGCGTGATAAAATCCAAAGCGCTTCCAAAATCAATTTATCATTTAAAAAGCATTAATTTTTGTGATTGGCAAATTATTTGGGGTATTTCCGTCTCAAGACTTGAAAAGTGAGGACTCGTTTATCATAAGGAAATTTGGTGGAGAGATCGAAGATTTGTCACGATTTTTATGTGGTTGAGCAGATCAAGAAAGTATAAGCAGTTTAAAGGAAGAGTCATTAGGAAGATTAAGCAAGAATGACGACGACGGCTACGACAACGACATCCGAAAACATAAATTCGCGTTATTGTCATCACTTCGCACTTATTCCAACTCGTTCCACGTGTAAAACAATTACTAACTGTCCAGAAACAGAATTGGTATGAAAGCCGTTAAAGTTAAGACAAAGAATTTCAAATTTGGTCATTTCACGTCGTTGTTAAGCCGAGAACGGCAAAAAAACTTACCAAAATGCAAACCGCACCTGCAGAGCGTGCAGAGCCATTGTTTTTACTCATTAGGCCTATTGTTTTGTGGCGTTCTCGTTGTCGTCGACGTCGTCGTTGCTTAAGCTCCCTATTAATTCGATAGAACGTCATTACGAGGAAATGGATTCGACCACGAATGCTGAACGCATCGAAACGATAGTCCCACTGCTAATAATTGGCCAAATGTTGTAGCTTTATTCCCATAATCGAAATCAACTTACTCGAAGAACATGATTGCAGCGAAAAGCAATTAGATGGACCGCCGAATCAGAACATGGCTTTCGGCGTCCTGGCTAACTTGCATTGACCAATTATACTAGGTACATAGCCCAAACTTCCTTAATTTGTAATATGTCTTAATACTTAAGAAAGATCACTCCGACCGAATGCCGTACTTACCGGGGTGGCACTGAATCTAGTTCTATGGCGAATTAGAAAGCGCTTCCCTTGAGATTTCTGCTGGGCTGGAAGGAGTGTCGCGCGAATAACTTGTCCAATGATCTGATACTACGAGTATCAGTTGAGTGAGGCGAGAATGAGGTAGTTTGGCAACCTGGAAGCCAGGTTGGAAGTTTGGTGACGAGGTTTTGACATCAAAAAGACATTGTTGTCAAGGGCACTGCCGATGGTAACACGTCGGCCGTTAAAGAATGCTAAACACGCGTGAGAACACACACGCACTAGCTGGAAAAGAATGTTTGTACGATACGTTCTTTTTTTATAGCAGGCGATCGACCCTTCAAAGACGTGAGAAGAAAATATTTTAAAGCGCTTTACAATTGTTCTGAACCATAATGTCTACAGCAAGGTTCGACTAAAGAGCACTAAACACACACAGCTATCTTAGAACTGGATAAACCACAGGCAGACCAGTCTATGTGTTCGTGGTTGTTAATTGTTGACATGAGACGAAAAAAAAATATATGAGGATTATGACTAAAGCTCTGAAAATTGCATATCTAACTTACATATCGGTCTGACTATCTCAATAAAGTTAAATGAAATGTTAATCGACTCAAATTGGGTGTGTTTTTGTAATCCTAGCAGATTGAAGCGTCTTTTTTACGAAATTTCTGTTGGTCGGAGGCCAGTAAGAGAAGAAAGGGGGACAAGGTACTTGAAAGTCAGCCGCGACCTCCTCCACTTCAAACTGGAATTAACGCCAAACTACTGAAAATCTCACCTGACAGGCGACAGTTGTTGATTGATGCTCTATCTCTTCGCCGAATTTGAGCTTCATTTCCCCAACATTTCCCGAAAAAATCAATGCTGAAAGCATGGATACGGCTTACTCAATATGATCGGTGCGAAACTCAGTGACCAGAGGAATTCGAAGCATGCATGCCGTTTCAAATTTACCAATCAGCGCTTGGCATCCCGTGGCAGCCCGACTTCATGCACACGATGGACTCGCGCAACTTTCTTTAGGTACGAAGATTTATACTATTTTGATTTGAACATTTATGATCTTCCAGGAAAACGTAAAGCACCTAGTGTCATGTTCGTCGAGGTTTTCGTAAAATCGTGTCATGCTGAAATGTACGTGTAAACAAACGTCCACATTTCTTTCCCTTCCCGCTCACTCCCCCCTTCCCCCTTATCATTATATATTCTTTTAGTTTTCTCTATGCAGGTTGATTTGCATAATTACGAAGAACCTACTTGGCACTGAGTTTGTTGGGTTGAAGCCCTCCAGAACCTCTAATTTCATTGTATGTTTTTGGCACGAAGCTCTATTGTTTCAGAGCTAGGTTTCATTGTTCTTTTGTCTATATCTTGTGGTTTCAACCAATGGTGTGAGACGTTCCGAGAAGCTGCTTGGCGACCCCACTGAGTAGTCAATTGATCTTGCTGCCAAATTTCTCACACCGCAGATACAAGTGAGTCAATAAGGGCCTGCCATTTGGCCTCTGTGAAAGCGTGGGGACTTCTATGTCGATATCAATCAAGAAAACACAGCTATATACATCCATACAAGCGTAAAAATAACAAAAAGGGAAACTAAAAACAGCAGAAATAATATTTTCAAAAAGAGAGAGTGTTCCGTTTCCGGAATCGAAAGGGGAGTGATGAATTTGCGGATCCCATGGTCTTTTTGCCGTGGGTTGTTGTGTGTTAAATGTTATTATTACATGATATGGCTGGCTCCGCGATCGGGAGATGGAGTAAATCCTGGCAGGCAGATGGCAGATGGCAGATGGTGTAAATCCTAGGTCGTGATTGGCTACCTGAGCGGGCAAGATGGGTCGATCTTGCCCGCTCGGGATTGCCCGCGATTTTTCGCAAATTTGTTTGTTAATTCATGACTTTATTGGCCATATAATCAATCCTTTATTGACCAAGCTTGTCCGGTCAAGATGGCGGGATATTGGCCTTGTTCTTTTTTTGCGTGTTTATGGACCTCGACTTCGTCTCGGTCCATAAACACGCAAAAAAAGAACTTGGCCAATATCCCGCCATCTTGACCTCACGCTTGGTCAATACCCATATATATTCAGCTTATAAATTGGCACGTGGCTACTTGTTTTTTAATCCGATACAGTCAAATTAACGCAATGCGCTAGTTTTATAAAATGCAACGCCAAGATATACGAAGATTTCTTTATTAGAATCATTTTTCCTAGTTCCGTGCGAGACTGCAATTTACTCTAATCTGAGCGACTTAGTTGTTGTGACTCAGTATCTTTTTCGTGACAAGCATCGTCTTATACAATGACGAAACTACAGTACATGTAGTTAAATTCCATCCATCTATTTCACTCTCAATGATACATGTACCATGCTGTGCAAATTCAAGAAGAATTTCAATATTTTTGTTCGAGGCAACTTCGAACTACAAATGGGATTAAATATCCAAATTTTCGACTCGTACCATATAAAGAAAATTACAGCCAAACTGCAACACTTAAATTGCAATGTAATAATTTTCAACAAAATACAAAACGATGGATTAGAGTACTAAACGTGAACTACCTTACCTTTTGCCACTCAGTTTTCCTGAGAAATGCCAGCGGGAATTCTCATTGGTGAACTTTCACTGCTCATTAGAGTTTGCAAAGATGTTTGCATTGCAAATTAACGCGAAAAACATAACTGTTGCATTCATGCACAGTATATTCTCTCAGTCTCACTTAGAATCACTTAAGTCGTCACAAATTTCCATTCGTGATATATTTTTATTTCTTTTTGTGTTTGTCAGTTACGTTCTTATTTTTGGGATATTTGAAGATCGAGTGTTCACCAGTTTGTTTATCAACTTATGACTAGGCGATGTTTACATTCCCAGTTACCAACTCTATCTTGATTGGCCATTATGCTCCTCCATGTAAACAGGTCGCCCTGAAGCCAAAATGGAATCACGTCATTTCTGGGGAAACAAAACAAGAGGCAACGCTTATTAAATAAAATGCCGCGGTGCGACCTGACGGTGTGTCTCTCCCGCGGGAGGGGGGGGGGGGATCCCATATGAAACAGACGGGGATGCTCGTCGTCTCGCTTAGGGGTGTAAATTTAAGATTTTGGTCTCGTTTAGGGTGTTGAAGAAAAAGAGCCAACAATTTTAGCCTACAAATGTCTCGTTTAGGGTTGCCCGAAGAGATATAGTAAAATTTTAACTCATTTTATTTACCTGATTTATCTGAGATTAGTCAAAGCTTTAAAATCAATGCCAAACTCAATTTTCGTTTGATTACGCTACCAGATTGGTCTCGTTTAGAAGTCAAAAATTGCAGGGTCACGCTCAGATTGGTCTTCTTTAGGGGTCAATTTCAAAATTTTCGACGAGCATAAGCGTCTGTTTCATATAGGAGTACCCCCTCGTGGTCTCCGTGGACTGCTCATTCGCGAAGTTAATGACGATCGATGACTGAGGTGCCGATTTTCCTTTCAACTTTTAATCTTTCCTTTAAACTTTCTCCATTGCGCTGAAAGCGCTGAAAAGTGCTCAGAATTTTAAAGTAATGCTAAAAAAGAGGAGTCCGTTTTGAGCCATCTTAATTCTGTCATGGCTCCAATGTTTCCGCCTCGACTTTTCGATCCACAGATTAGAGTGTTTTTTATAAAGATATTCCTCAAAATTGCAGGTTTCACATCTTTCTGGCAATACCTTTGTTTGTTTAGCTCCGGCATTCGACTCGCGAGCAATCTAGTCCATTTTTGTTCCTGAAAACATGGATTATGGCGCAGATGCAGTTACCCAGAACTGCTTCGCAACATCTCGTCTGCTTCTTCGCTTACGACCAGATATCTAGGCACGGGTTGTTTCTAACTTGCAGTGGAACCTCGATTTAACCGCGAAGCGCTGAGGGACTGGGGATATTGGTTCGCTTTATCGAAAACCTCATTATAACGAATTTGCGGAGAAGAACCACAATATTCGTCATATCGAGGTGTAGTTAATAATTGTTCTGTAACAGTGTTTCGTTGCACTACACAGCATCTGCGGAATTGAACGATTAAATAACATATGAACATAAATTTACGTTACACTAACTAGAAATTCCGGTTGGTCCTAATTTTTATCTTGTTGCTCTGTTCCGCGTTCATCTTTCGTCGTGTCTTAACATTTATTCGTTGTATAGTGGTAGATTTTACAGCTGGACTACTGGATTGTGTTTGATATCAAGAGGATTTCGTTAAATCGAAGTTCGATATAACGAGTTTCTGCTCTATACTTTTTACTGTAACTTTGGCCGGACTGAACATAGGGTCTCTAAGAGGGGGTGCTGATCCCGCATTTCAACTTCTTCTTTAAGATAATCCCGCATCCCGCACTTTTTTTTTCTTGATTTGCGTCGTGACGATTTTCCAAACTCCCAACTGAGAAGCAAAAAAACAAAAAACAAAAAAAAAACTAACTTTTGGCAAATCTAGCTTCCCAAGGAGCAGTCAAATCCCGGATCCTGTCAATAAATTTTGCGTTTTCCCGAATCCCAAATCGTATTTTGGTCCAATCCGGGATCCCAAGAATACCTGTCCAGACCCTGTGAACAATATCGTCCGTTCATACCGAGGATTTCGTTATATAGAGGTTCGTTAAATCGAGGTTCCACTGTATATACATATGTCACCAGAAAAAACCCCTTCACGCAAAATAAGTTTGTTCCTTTTTTTTTTTACTTTTAATAAATAACAGCACTACAGATAGCTCTATTCAACGTTCATCTTATTTTGATATTTTATCTTCAGCATCTTTTTTCCTCCATTCCTTCCTCTCTTTACTACGATCAGCATTTCTCCTGCTGTCCATAACCAGAAAACCTAACCAAAACAAAAAAGACAAGAACAACACGAATGCAGGAAACGTCAATTTAGGTAACAGTGATAAACATAAGCATGATGATGTTCTAAGGCATTATTCCATATATACATTGAATCTGTGTATGACAAATAAATTAATGAACAGTAAATAATGGTTAATGAATTATAAATGAATTATAAACTATTAAATAAATAAATAATAAATAAGTTATCAAGGTGTCCTTTGCATTACAGGGTGTCCTGTACATTATAGGTTGTCCTGTGCATTCTGGGGTGGCCTGTGCTTTGTAATACATCTAGGATGTTGTGTGGAGTCCTGTATATTATAGGGTGTCCTGTACTTGGAAGGGTGTCAGGGTGTCCTGAGCATCAAAATGTGCCCAGTGCATTATAAGGTGTCATGTGGGTAACAGTCATCTCTTTCTTAGACAGAAACCTTCAGGGCCGGCATCAAGTGTCTATCTTAGAATGGTGTCTGTGCTCAATTGTAAGAAAATGACTGAATAGCTCAAATGGCAGGGATAGACTCAAGTGTCTGTTTCAGAGAGGTGTCCATCTTATTGAGTTGTCCATTAAGAGAGAGTTGACCATATACGGTTCCCTTTGCATTATAGGATGTCCTGTGCATTGTAGGGTGTCGTGTGCATTGTAGGGTGTCCTCTGTTGGTGTCCTATGTTTAGTAATGGTCCTGTGCATAATAAAAGTGTCCTGTGCATCATAAAATGTATGGTGTAATGTTCCAGTACCTTGTTCTCTAGGGAGAGTGAAAAGATATTTGGCAGTCAGGGTCTGCTCTTAATGTCATTGATTACTCATGCTGGTCCGTTTTTCCTTATATGGATAATGACAAACTATCTGTATATACGGGCGCTTGGCGTCGTTCACGCTACTGATGTTACAGCATTGTTCTTATCATTAAATACCTGTGTATACATCTTGTCTTGGATTTGGTTAAAGGAGAAACTGACAGTTTTAAGGTACATGTATGCTGTTGCTATGTTGCAGATAGGAGGTAACTGAGTACTCAATGTAAGAGTATCATCAAATACTTAAGGTTAGTGACGAAATAACATCTCCCTTTGTTGCTGTTATTGTTAATTTGTTTTTCTTTTGCGCACTACTATGTGGCTGACGTATCTGCATTGCAGTTTGTAGGTCCCTCATCGTTAGTGCCTAATAATATTCATGTTTTGCTTTAATTTGTTTTATTTTGTTCTGTTTTTAACCATTTTACTAATTCTTGAGGTTACTCTGGCTAATATTTTCTTCTAATTTCCTTTTAATATTTTCTTTTAATGTCTTTTTTTCTTTGCCTTTGACAAAGTAAATCACTCAGTTTTGTTGAAAAAGCTGTGCAACTTTGGGATTACTGGCTCATTATTACAATGGTGTGAAAGTTATTTAACCAATCGTCGACAGAGAGTTGTGCTGGATGGTATATCCTCTTCCTGGTCTGACGTCTCATCTGGAGTCCCTCGGGGCATTTTCTTTATTTGCCTTTATTTTTTGCTATATCTATTAGTGACCTCCCTGAAGTTGTTCTTCGTGGCAGTACTATTGCCCTTTATGCGGATGATTGCAAATGTTCCAGGATCATTAACACGGCTGGCGATCTTGAATTATTTCAACAAGACCTGGATAATCTGCCTCAATGGAGTGTTCGAAATTTCATGAACTTTAATGCTAAGAAATACAAAATCATGAAAATTACTTAGAAGACTCATCCACTTACTTCTAGTTTTTTCCTGGAAAATTCTGGATTGGAGGAGGTTACGGAGTTTAAAGACTTAGGAATTTATACTAATCAACACTTATCATGGAACCCACACATTGATTAGGTTGTATCCAGGACCAACAGAATGCTTGGCTTAATTAAAAGAACTTGTAAAGGTCTGGGTGACCCTGCGATCTTGCGTACTCTTTATTGCTCATTGGTTCGCTCAAACCTGTAATACAGTTCGGTAGTGTTGTCTCCCTATACAAAAAGAAATATGGATAAGTTGGAAAGGGTACAGAGAAGAGCAACTAAATTTATCTTAAAGAGCGATGATCCCTATGACATTCGTTTGAAGAAGTTAAACCTCATGTCACTAGAGAAGAGAAGATTACTGACTGATGTGACATTCTTATATAAAATACATAATGACAACATAAATATTGACGTCAGTAAAATTGTAGATTTCTACACTGAAGCAGACTTCTTTTCACTTAGGTCTAAGGACTTTTTAACTTTAAAGAAGAAACATGCCAGAACTAATGTCTTGAAGTATAGTTTTTCCCATCGAATAACTGATATGTGAAATCAATTACCTTTCGATATTCGTTATTCTGATAATGTAACTATTTTTAAGTCTAGAGTTAAGAAATTTATTAGTGATTGTTAAGTATTTTTTTATTTTTTCATAAATGCATTTCTTGAATTTCTTATTTTTAGGCTAAGTGTATTTATATTAGTTCATAAGTGATTTGTTTTTATACGGGGTTTAGAACTCCTTTGCAGATCATCCTTTGGCCTTTTAACCATAGATTATAATAAATGAATTTAAGTTTTTTAAACCTTTATTGAGCTGGAGAGTGCTGTGTTGCAGATGTCGCTCCCTCAATAAAACCATTAACCTTAACTCATTGAATTTAGATTTTACTTTTTTCTTACACCTCCCCACTCTTACATACAGATTACTTTCCCAGTTCACCCACTGATCTTCCATCAGTGGAGAGGGAACCCATCCATCTGGCTTTCCTTTTACCAACAACAAAAAAGCCATATAGGCTGCTAGTGAAACTACTGATTAATATCCAATCATACTTATATAGATAATGACAAACTATCTGTATGTACGGGCGCTTGGCGTCATTCACGCTACTGATGTTTTAGCACTGTTCTCATCATCAATTCGTTGGCAAGCTAGGCCATTTACTAGGTTCATATTTTTTCGAAATGACATGTAGCACAAATGAAAACGTTTGATTTAAAGAGCTTCAATAAATACTGACATATCGTTTTGTTTGACTGTATTAAACTTCAGTCAGCCCGCAAGACTATTATTCCCTTTGCGACAAGAATTGTTGCTTTCCAGTCAAAATCACTCCCGGGTTGCAGTGATTCAAATGGCTTGTAGCATGATTATTAATTGATATTTTCAAATAACAAATAAATAAGTGTGAATAATTCACTTTATTAAATTCTCAGCCTCGGATAATGCAATTCTAGCTTTCTGATTGGTTCACTGGATCTCGGTTACCAGCCATTATACCTGCGTTTGACCATATATGGAAATGAAAGCGGCAAATGTCGCTCGGCATGAGCTTTTTCGCGTGAAGCGAAGTTTCGTCGACTAAGAAAATGGATGAAAAAAAGCACATTTGGTGAGCTATCTACACAGGAAATACAGGGAATTATGGACAATGCCGTCCCAGTAACAACAAAAAGCCACAAAGCTCGAGATAAGAATATTTAACGGCACGTATACGTTAAGTTTCCCTTAAAGTTGCAAAATTAAAATATGACAGGCGAGATTTTACGCATTCATGAAGATTATGTAACAAAAACAAATTTTACCTGAACAGAATGGCTTGCTAGTCCTGGTAGCACCAAATTTTCGAAACCGATATAAGAAATGTCAAAAGAAGAACTGAATGTTCAGTTGAAGTGTTTTTACTCGTCTGCGAGGAAGAAGGATGACACGTAAATTGCAAAAGTTCATTGATTAAATCCATTAAAGCCGCCAGTTGATCATTTCCTTCGCACGCCGCCGCACAACAAACCGTTTTCCATTATCTCTGACCAGGCAAATAAGTTATTAGAGCATATGCATTTGTAAAAGGCCGCAGGTAAACAGGCATGATTGTCGGCGTAGTCCATAAGGAACCAGTTTCCAATGAGCAGATGAGGAAACTGTTCGAGTAAGCAAGCTCGGATCAGCCGAGAGCAAGAATCCCGCACAGCTACAGAGGACGACCTAGTTTCATCTCAGTCTCTTTTTTGGCCGACGACGACGAGAGAATCAACGACAGCTAGCGCCAACAATTCTGTCCTTGCGAAAAACACCTTAAGGAGTTGAGTGTTTTGAGCTGAACCGAAGTAAGCCCGGTTCTTTACCAGCCACGAAAAACCACCAGGTGGCCTCGGAGATTCTGAAGATGAATCTGACGCTAAAATAGTTTCTGTCCTTGACTATAAAACTGACCAACAATGAACTCCACACATACAGCTCGAAATGCCAAGGCTTTCAAAGCAAGGGAATCCTGAGAGAGATCTTGTCGAGAGTAATTTTGGCACAACGTCTGTGTCACATGGCGATCAAAGTTTTCCGCAGCATTATTACAATGGCAATGTGCAAGTGCACAATTATTTGGCTCTTCTCCGTCACTCAAACTTGAACGCTTTTCAAACTTTCTGACCAAGGTTATATCTCCTTCATTTGATAGACGTTTCTTGAATTTTACTTGATTGCAATTTCATTCAGCAAATTCGCTTGCTTCGCTCTCAAATTTTTCATTCAACTAATTTTACAAACGGCGCGCATGTCATGTGATTTCCCACTTGTTGTTGTTTTTGTCACATCGACTTCCGGTCGTTTTGTAAAATTAAAATCCAATAAAATTAAGCTATATTTCCAAGAATACAAAAGCACCGAATTTAATAAAACAATTATTCCATTCGCGCTTGTTGGATATGAGATTGGTTATAGCCAACTCATATCCAACGCGCGCTCATGGAATAATTGTTAAATAGACTGTTAATTTAACAAGTTCACCACCGTTAATCAAGGCTTTTTTGTGTTTGCTGCAGAATGGAAATTAAATGAATACTGGCTTGGAATTTAAACCATTTAAAGGTAGAATTTATAAAAAGGGAAGTAAAGAGTGCAAGAATATTACAGAAAAAATGTAAAGATTTTAAAAGAAAGGAAATTTAGTCGTTATTATTAACACACAATTTACATAATTTTCAGTCAAATGATATTACTTTAGAGAACACGTCTTTTACTTTAAATTAATGTCCATTGTTTGTTAGGGTCTGCCTTTCAGCAGAGAAACAAGTTTAAACAAAGATAGTGGTTTCAAAGGGAAACTATATTTATATATTTATATTTCCAAAGTGGAAATATTACTTACTTTCAAGAATAGATAAAGTATTGAAGAATTCAAAATCTCCCATCGCATCTCTTGTAGAAATAAAGCTAAAATATGGAATTATTCACCTATATAAGCACTTCAGCTTCGGACAAATTGTTATGAGCTGTAAGAACTGGGTGCACAAATATGCAAATTCGTAAAGTTTTTGTTGCTCGTCGCTCTGGCTTATATCGGCACAGAAGCAGTGAACAGATTTGAATTAAACCTGGCTACCTAAACAACAAGGGCGATTTACGGGTATTCAAAAACGAAGCCTTTATACAAACTGAAATAAACGTTCTACAAGTTTAGCTGAATTAAATCCGTCTTTAATCGTCATTACATTTACCCACCCATACCCCTATTCCGCTTTTCTTTCTTTCTTGTATGTCCTTACATTCATTGAGTTATTTTAATTTGGTAAATTAACTTCGTCTTTTTCCAGTCGGCTAGAACCGAAATTGTTTAAAATTGCGTGACGTAGATACCTATACTCAAAACAACATATGATAAAATAAACAAAAAAAAGATGTTAAATTCGTTTGTCACGAGCGTGGGACAAACAAAAACAAATCAGGTCCCGTATGAGCTAAGGATTTGAACCCCAGCCAGCCCCAATTGCCAATCGGGCGCTCTGCCAACTGCCTACAAGAAACTGTTGGCGAGCAAGGCCATTTACCAGGTTTATATCATAGCTTACACAATCTGAGACTGAATTGGTTGTACTGATCGCTGGAGTTTATTATTGGCTTCTTGTTCAAATAAAAAAAAAAATAAAAATAAAAAAAACTCAATTACATTCAAATTGCGATACGAGTATATATGATCGCGGTTACATTATGCACTACATTTCCTAAGTTTTTCCAGCCAGCAACCTTGAAAGTGACATCAGATGTCTCTTAGCGTCCCGTGAACTCAGCACTCTTCCCATCTGCATTGACCCCAAGGACATCCACACCACCAACAAGGGCAGTAAATTATTCCTAAAAGAAACAAGGATGAAACAGCTAAGCAAGGAAATAAAGCGTCTGTGAATTTTTTTGACTTTGAAGTAATCTGATCAAACAAGAGAGACAGTGTTTTATCTCATTTCCAAACACTGAGAAAGGATTTGAAATACGACTGGTGGCGCCCGAGTTGGCACACGTCGACAAAACAGGACAATCTGTAATCGTACTAAGAATTTAAGTTCGTCAGTCAAAGATAGGATCCTCAAGAACCACTAAGCCGGCCAAAAATCAGTTACGTTTCAAGTTTTCAAATATTATTCAGTGGGTGCGACTGAATCACTGCATGCAACAACACAAATGTTATTAATAATGGAGGGAGCATGAGGCCTTCCACAGAAGGGACTATTAAAGTTTCACTAAATAATAGGAAGTGTGGTCAAAATATAAGGGAACATAACAGAGGGATTATGGTTGTTTATGGCTTTAAGGCAAATTATGTGCTGTCTATCTACAACCCAAAAAAATCAGGGAAAGTCTTGTACTTACTCGTTTCCAACGCTCCTTCCTTTACTGGCACTTGACATGAAAAAATAAAGATAGATAACAAGGCTTATGGCATGTAAGGTTTCCAAAAGTTGACAGCATATGACTGAATCCAAGGGTAGTAAATAATTCCTAAACGAAGCAGGAATCAAACAGCTAAGCGCAGAAATAAAGCTTCTGTGAAAAGTTTGTTCTAGTTCTTTAATTGAAAGTGTAATATTGGGGGAAGAAACTCATGATCAGCTACATAAGGGAGGTAAAAAGAGTCTTCTTTAGCAAAGTTTTATTGTTGTGATCTACGTCTACTTCCACACACTTACTTCTACCGAACGTGTTCCTCGAAAGCTTACGTATAAACTGCTATAGTACACACTTGTTTGTGTTCCCTGACCTTGGATGTTTTGATTACCTCTCCGAGTAAAGGGCAGCAACCAATGAAATAGCCAAAAAACAGGAAGTAAAGCTTAACTAAGAGATAAACTTCCAAAGTCAGAAAAACATTAACAAATGTGAACTTTGCGCGTCAACTGCTTAAATGATTGTTATCACACCAAAATACCAAATGAAGCCGAAAATTCCAAACAGAACACTTGGAAACAAATCTGAATGATCATAGCGATGTCACAAAAATTATCTGAAAACAATAGCAATTTAGCGGCATAACATCATCGAACAAGAGAAGCAGTACTTCAATTCATTTCCAAACACCCAGAAAGGAGTTGAAAAATAGGAAACATAGCGGAGTTGGCAACCTTTTCGTGAACTTTCATTTTAATAATTATTTTTTCATAAATAGAGTATTCCCGCGTGATGTCATGTCGGCCATATTGGTAACCCTAAACAATGATAAGTCGGCCATGTTGGTGTCCCAAATCAATCCTGAGGGAGTTGAACTCTTTTATAATAAAAAAAATCATTTTGTTTCATTAAACAGATATGGCCACTGGACACGTCATAAAAGGGAGTTTAAAAAATCCTTTCACGTCAATACTCGTGGGAGTAGGGGTCGTGTTAAAAAGCAAGTTAATGAATTGTCACTAGCTAAATAGAGGGAAAACTTAGACTGCAAGGGAACGAAATAGAAGGGTTTCTGAACCGTGTTAATGGCTGAAAAAACGCATGAAACGTTTTTGTACATACGCTTTTCCTGTGCTCCTTCTTCTCGTTCCACTTGGCATATAAAGAAAATCCATAAGGACGTTGTTAATTTTGAAAGTGTTCGCGTCAAATAGACAAATCAATGAAAGGGAAAAGAGGTGAATAGTCTTACCAGGGGTGTTATCATCGTCCATCAGATCATACTGTGAAGAAATATGAATTAGTGTGAATTAGTCTGACAAGTCTGATAGCGCGATTTTTAATGATTTTTTTTGTTTAGTAAAACTGTTTTATTACAGCTGTGAAAAAGGAACATAATTATGGTATTCAATACAGTATGTCGAATGCAAATCAAAACAGTATAATACGCTACTTTCAAAACTTGCAGTACGTCTTCCATCGTGTGGTCTTGTAAGTTTCATTATTGTGTAATCGAATGAGAATTGAGTTTGAATCCTTTTAATTTACTCCCAAGCTAAATGTCTCAACTTATGGCCATTCGTTTCTTGGTTGGCTATTCCTGAGAGTTTGGCGTTATATCAAGACAAATTACTAAAAATTATCTTATTATTTATTCAACTTACCTGTCTTCTTGACAGTGAATTGAAATTTAAGAGAGAGGTTATATATTGATCACTGCTGGGAGTTAAAGGGGGGGATCTTAGTCAATCTTACTCTTGATGTGTCATCCAACTGGGATTGAAGCAATTTTTTTTGTGGTTGTTGTTTTCGGGCGAGAGTCATTCGTTCACTTTGTTTTTGTAGTTCTTTTTTTTAAACTTAAACAGGTTAGAGTGAGAAAAGCGATTGGAAAAACGTTACCTGAAAATGACCCTCGGGAATACCAAGAGAAACTGCGAAAACAGCGAAAACCAAAAGAATAGCCAAAGTTTTCATGATTCCTTCAAGAACAAATCTAAACATGAAAGACACACAAATATTATTTATATCCAAACCAATCCAGTCATATTAAAGCTTTTACTGTAGAATGTCAAAATGCTAATGTCTATGCTAAGTTCAGTTCTCTTTTAGGGGATTATTGGTTTATTTTACTACCGAGCCTTAAGTTTTAGCTGTGTGTCTAAAACACATTAATGACCGTCAATTCTCCTCGGTTCAATTGATTTTAGTCAACATTATCCTCAGACCACTCGTTTAAGTGATATTTGCGAAACTTTTCACATCGCACCTCACACACAGTTTTCGACTTGATTAATGAACAGATCCAAACTTTCTTACTGAATGAAGATAAACATCAGCGAAGCAGTAATGGGTGTTGGCGAGCAGTCAAAGTAAAACCGAGTCTGGCAAAACGAATTCGGGTAAAACAAGACAAACTGAAATGCGTCAATTGTAACAAACTGTGCAATAAAAAGATCGCATTCGGATCATAGGCAGTTTTCGACTTTTAGAATTGATAAACTTCTCAAACGAAGATGAGCGTAATCCGAAAACATTTATGGGCATTGCCTAGCATTATGCCCGACCCGTGTAATTGTTGTGGGTAATTCTACAGCGAAATTGAAATGCGTCTTTTGAAACGATCTAAGTATGCACCAAAAAGATCTATTGCATGGTAACAAAATGGTAACGTGGTAACGTGGTAACCAATGGGATCAGAAGATTGCAGTAAAAGATTCAATATGTGCGATACTGATAATCTTACTACTTTTGTCAGAAATATGCTACGAGTGAAGCCGGCGACATTTCAGTAAAGCGATATTTCATTTCCAGTAGAGTATAAATGGAGTTGGAGCTTGAAAAACAAGCACAATACAACGAGTGACATCATTTTAACAATTTGCTTATTCCTCGACAATTAACGCAGAAACTTCCCATAGTCGGTTGTTTGATAAGAAGCTTTTTCAGTGTTGATCTGAAAAATCTGTCGACCCATAAATATGTGGTCCAAGCAGCTCACAGGGATTTTCTTTTCCTTAGTTAGCTTTTCAATCAAGAAGCATGATGTTGATGTTTGCCTGCCTCCCGGGGGGAGGGGGGGGGAGGCACTGCCATATATGGGCTATAGAGGTATGTGCCGCTGTGAAGTGTATGGTTTTCAAGCAGTTTACTCTAGGATAGGGTATATAAATCCGAGGGTTTGGGTCTAGAATAGGGTATCATTTTTCCCAAAACTGACTAGTTGGTGGTAAGATTTTATCTAGACTAACGAAACCAGGAATTGCCCATCAAAAATATAAAAAAAAATCAAATCGGCGAGTTTAAATTTACGCAAATCAGCCTCAATAGTGTCGATAGATGGGGGGATTTGGGGAGTTTACTCTAGTATAGGGTAGCAAAATTCAGCTGAACTAGCTCTGGTATAGGCTAAGGGTTCCAGGGTCCCAGCGGCACATCCCCACCCAGAAATTCCCAAAGTACCCCCCCCCCCGGGGGGGGGGGCTGCCTGGTGCGAAAATTTGCATGTAGTCAAGTCCTACGAGCTTACTGAATGATTTTCATTGCATTTCATTCAAGGCTATAGGTAAGGTTTCTTATGAGACAGCACTTCTTTTCCAATGTGGAACCGCTTGATTCTGTATAATATTGCACGTTAAATACATCAAAACAAGTAGCGTCTTTTGCAAGCTTTTTCAGTGTTGATCTGAAAAATCTGTCGACCCATAAATATGTGGTCCAACCAGCTCACAGAGGTTTTCTTTCCCTTAGTTATCTTTTCAATCAAAAAGCAAAAGTGTAAACAAAAGACAGGGTAAAAATCATGTAAGATTATCAACATCAAGTATTTGGGAATTTCTTTCCAAGTTTATGTGCATTTCACATCCCACTTAGAGTTCTGATCAATGTACTAAAATAAACAGGACAAGTATAGAGAACACAACTTTAATCTAAACTTAACTCGATGTCGGTTGAAAGAGGCCAACTCAACATGAAAAACTTAATACAAACTGCAAAGCGGTGAGCGAAAGTGCTGCTTGAGTGAGCGTTAGATCTCACAGGAGATCTATAATCAGTCACACTTGAAAAGTAAAGCGATAACAAGTCAAAGACTACTGCAAGGCTAACACAACGTCGTATATTTAAAACAATATTTCGGCTGGCCTCAGGTTTAGATGTTACTAAATTATAAAAATGAAATTACAATATTATATAATGGTGCCGATGTTTGTCCTGTTTTCAATAACTGTTTGGTTCATTGAAAATTGTTCGCTTCGCTAATATAAGTTCATTAAGGTCGACGAATAAGGCACATTCTCATCAAAGCTTACCACAATAGCATGTCAGGTCGCTTTCCAGCAAACAAATGCCCATCTCCTGGTCATGTTTAACGCCTGGATGAGTCAAAGGCCTGTGAAATTCAGCCTTCAAGTTGGCCATAGTACTAATTCGAACATTCGAACTCCACTTCAATTTAGCGAAACACCTAATGGTCGTCCAAAAGCTACAAAATTATCAATTTGGGCTGCAAACCTAGCGCTGACTGCACGGTTATTATTCCAACATGGCTTCAGGCTCGGTTACTATTCCAATATGGCGTCGGGCTCGGTTATTATTCCAATATGGCGTCCGGCTCGGTTATACTATTTGGCGTCGGACTCGGGCGCTCTCGTTCGGGCCGACTAATTACGAACAGTGTCTACACCTGAGTGAGTGACACGTTTGCATATCGGAGTCCCCGCAACAAACACGTTTCTACGCTTCGCGTATCCACGAGTTTAAAAATAACGTAAATTAATTCAAAATTGACTTAAAATCATAATGAAAGAAGGTAGTAATTCTGCAGCGCTGTTCAAAGAGTTGGAAATACAAGGAATTCTATCAAAAATACTCTCATAGCAGTTTGAAACAACAGTGGCACTCTCAAACAAAGCCCCAAAACGGTCGACAAATCAAAAACTTCTGAGAGTGTTTAAGGAACAGACATCGAATGTTAAAGGAGCAAAAGTGTCATCCCACCTTCCGACCCCATCAACGTCTCCGAGTTAATTCTTGTCAAACAAAAAGCATATCTATAGTCATCGCTTCCGTGTATACCTATTTGGTAAAATGTGCTTTGATTATTCCTGTGAACAAATGTTTCCATATTAACATTATGTAACTGACTTGAAAAGAGAGCAATTTTTTTTTTCCAAACAAACATTTTTTTTTTAAACAAGCAAGTTCAACAAGCAGTTTTCTAAAATCTTGGCTGCATTATCACGATGAGGAGTTTTCGGCCCATCTTTTATCGCACTTCCGACACCGAAACGAATTCACGAGAAGATTGTGTACCAATTAATGAGAACGTGGAAAAACAGAGCATCAAATTGCACATCCTTCATTAAACTACGATGACGAGTTTTCACAACTACATGCACGTGAAAACTGAAAGTAGATTTCTAATCTGCCATAGGGATTTGACCGGACTCGCCTGGAAAATTTGGTGGTATAAAATTGCCCCCTTTCATTGGCAATTGCAAGAGCTCTTTCAATAACATAAAAACCGACAGTGAAAAACTATTTAAAAGTTTTTAACACGGGATTTAGATATTGTATTTCTTAGTAAATGGTTTCATTCACACCTAGCCACCTGAGATATCTTAAGCCCGGCAGCCTTATTGTTCTAATAATCAAAACGCCACGTCCTTAAAACGGAAAATATTTCTTCCAGTGCACCAAGGTTGTTAACGATGTAAAATCTACAAAAAAGCAACTACAACAACAACTTACTGCGCTAGAGTCTCCTCTTTTGATATTGTCCTCTGACACCAACCTTCTTCCAAGATCAGCAAAACGTTCCTAGCAGGCTAGCTCTCTGTGGAGTACTGAATTGAATGCTACCTGTGACTTTGCCTCCTTTTAAGACGTTCTGAACATTGAACAATTACATCTGAAATTGACAGCCGTAACTTGGAAGATGTTTTCATTGAAGTTCGGTTGACAATTGCCAGGACTTGCTTGCACCTGTGAAACTTGGGAACAGCGCATGCTCAACAAGATTTGCCTAAGGTAGGCTTCCAAATATTTACTTAATGAAAAATTTCGCCGAGCGAGAAAAACTCTAAATTCCCTCTGAGAATAGAAATTTTGAGAGTCTTTAGGCGAATCAGAACTAATTCCCTAGCCAGTAAATGTTCTTGCATTCCCAAACCCAAGTTTAAGGCTAATGTTATGCAAAAAAATTACGACCAACACAACACGCTTTTAAACAAAAGAGGACAAAAGGCTACGCAGTGGGTCGGATTTGTCAAGTGTTACTAAGGGAGTCGGCCTTTCAGTTCCGTAATTCTCTTAATTCAACTTGCGACACAAATGTTATTGAAACTGTCCTTAATTTGTGTCCATTGTTTTGTGGTATTAGCCAGTTTTCATCTAATAATAGAATGACTGACAGAAATAGATGAAAAACTGGCATGAACTAATTGGCCTTAGAAAAACGTTACTTTCCATACAATGGTGACATTTAGTCTCGTTTCTAATATCTGAACGACGTATCTTCCACCAAGGAATTTAATTAGTTTTGTTTGCTAAATGTGACGTTTAAAAGACATACACTTGAGTTGTAAGCTTATGTGCTCGTCCAATGCTTAATAATTTAATCTTCCTACAATAAAGTATCACTACTGGTTACCTAAAGTAACCATTTGCCATACTATAATGCTTGGTTGTTAAAAGTGAGGTAAACTGGCATAAAGTTGTCCTCTTGAAACAAATAATTTCTGATGTAATGGTTACAATAGCTCTTATTTATTTCTTTTTTTTTTTTTTAAATAATCTATTTGGGGATAACAACAAACTCTCCTCCAAGGAATTTAATTATTTTGATTTGCAATTTCTGAAGGACGAAAGTTTTCACATATGAGCGATGAGTGCATACGCTCCTCTATTGTTTAATAATTACTTGTCACGTAAAAGCAACGATAAGATATCACTATTAGTTACCTGAAATAACCTCTTTCCACCTAAGAATGGATCGGTCACTGGGATAAAACTAAAACTGGAGAAAACACCTTATTTCCCTGTAATGGAGACAATAACTCTTTCAAATCACCATTGCGAGAGTAACAACATATCGTCTGCAAAATAATTTCGTTATTCTTATTTGAAGAAGTTGGAAAGGCATTCACAATTGAGCTGTGACTGCATACACTTTTCCGTTGTTTAGTAATTACCTGTAGCATGTAAGTAACGACCAGGTATCACTATTGGTTACCCGAAATAACCACCTTCAGCTAAGAATGGATCGGTTCTTTAAGATACAAATAAAACTGCCAAGAAACTGGCCTTTGGAGGCAACTTTTTTCGGTACAATGACGACAAAAACTGTTCAAAATAACCATTTTGGGGGTAACAACATATCATACTCCAAGGAATTTTTAATTATTCTTATTTGAAGAATTTGGAAAGGTATAGAATTGGACTGTTACTAATTTTGTAACTGTTGAACATGAAATTGACAACTGTGTAGTGGACAAGTATTACTGAACTGTCAAGACATCTGGTGCTGGCATTTGCCCCTATTATGTCTTCTGCAGGGCACTTACATTTCTCAATAAAAATTTTCGTCGAGCGTGAGAAAGTAAAAATGTTTCTTTATGATACCAAGTTTAAGAGCAGTCCATGCAATCTGGCTTGAAAAATAAATAGCGTTCATTTCTTGTGGGCTGCAAGACATTCATGTACCTATGCTAAAACCACAATGCGTTCGAAATGTTCCATCAGATCTTAGGGAACATTTCGTTCACCCGTTAAATATTTAAGAAAATGCTTTGTCTGCATGAGAGAAGTTAGTCCCCGATATAAAAAGTTACTCAGATTTTCCTCTATGACCTTTTTCCCAATTTTATTATGGTTGCGATTATCGGTAACTTTGTGCCCCGCAATCATACTCGTGAACTTGTACATATATTCCTCAGTGCAACCATACTTTTAATAATTTGGCTAGGCGAGTGGCGCAGTGGTCAGAACGCACGCCTAGCTCCCATCAATATGGCCCAGTATCGATTCTGTCCCGGTGCCATACATGTGCTAAATCTCCAAATTACAATTTAAGCAGAATAGAGGACGCACCTGGAAACCAGTTAAGACTGATGTAGCTTCCTCTCTAAATCTTGCAATTTTATTATTTCTTTGTCTATGTAAGTAACGTTTGGATATCACTGTTGGCTAGGTGAAATGACCAGTGTCCAACAAGCAATAGATTGGTTCCATAAAATACATTAAATAACAGTATGAAATCGACCTTTGAAAACAATGTTCTCTTGCAAAATGGTAGCAACAGCCTGAGTGAGGAATAGTGCGCCAAGGTATTTAATCACTCGAAGTGAAGATCAAGGCAAGTACCTTGATCCTCTCTTGATTTTTCTTAACAGGAGAAACTAGAAAGAAAGAAAGAAAGAAAGAAAGAAAGAAAGAAAGAAAGAAAGAAAGAAAGAAAGAAAGAAAGAAAGAAAAAAAAAGAAAAAAAAAACGGCGGGTTGAGAATGCCTCAAATTCAGACAATGATCGATACGCAAGGTATTATGTGTCTTACGAAATATACTGAAGATTATGTTAGCTTTTGAAAGCAAATACTCCCCTTTTTTTCTGAAAGATTACGGTGGTAAGTTTCTCTTGCAATGCAATTCAGTGTTGCTGACTTGCCTAGCTGTCTTCCAAATTTCTATAAAGAATGTTTCGAAGTCTTGTGCAATTTGTATATGTAATAAAACTACATGCTGTCCAATTTGGAAATAATTGGATGAGAAAAATTCCGAGGACTGCCAAATTGGACTAACATTCTGGATGTCTGTTGTTTTTTGGCTTAAATCCTTGCATACTGCTATTGATTCTCTCAACGTACTGTTATTGCGTGTTGTTAGAAAACTTATGTAGTATTGTGAGCCTTGTAAATGTTATTTATTGATTGATATCCTTTTCGGGTGTTAAGTATAAGTAGTGTATTAGTGTGTAGTAGTGTAGTATACAAAGTGGATGTAAAGTAGAGTCAAGTAGCGTGTAAAGTATAAGTAGTGTAGTAGTGTGTGGTAGTGCAATATACAATGTAGGTGTAGAGTTAAGTAATGTGTAATGTAAGTAAGTTCTTTACAGTACGTGTGTAAAAGTTCCTGTAATGAAATGAATGTAACATAATTATAAAAATAAGAAATTAAAAAAAACAAACAAACGAACAAAAAAAAAACAAGAAGAAGAAGAGGAAGCTAGAAAGGCGAAACTGAGCAGTGAGACAAAGTTCAGGCCACAACTGGTAAGGCTTGGATTGTTAATATATGAGCCTCCACAAACTAGACATTTAGTTGTCGACCACTATTTGTTATCAAGAACTTAAGAGCAATTCTCCAGGAAAGTGAAGCAAAGTTGGAAATGAAAAACTTTAACCCCCCTTCAATTTTGGTCTGGAGGTAGGTTACTTTGGGGGATAAACAAAAACAACTATATTTGGATCGGCAGATGTATCGTTGCCATGGTAACCGCACTAGATGACGTCGGCCTCAGGACCATGTTTCACTCGCAAAAAGTAAAAGTGAACGAGTCTGGTTCTCGGGTACATATAAACCAATTCAAACGAAATTCATACAGAGGGTAGAGCCACTCTCCCAGTTTTAAAATTCGCTGTTAAAATATTTTGGGTTTTACAAACAAGAAGAAGATGCTCGTGTTACTATGTTCCCTGATATCCATTTAGACCAGCAGGAAAAACAAGCACAACCATATTCGTAATTTCTCCGAAAGTACTCTTTCCACGTAAACCAAATTAGCAGCAGCGATTACACAGATATTGATGTTTCTAAATATCATAAAATCAAATTGGGGAAAACTATATTCTGGCCATGGGTGCGGAAGACACCTGGAGGAAATTGCAAAAATGCAAAATTGGTAGTCTTGAGGGCTCTAGTATTTGGCTCAAACAGGCTTTAGAGAGAAAAAACCAGCTTCAAAAGTATCTTTTTGTTATCTTGTCTGTTACCTACATCTAGTTAATGAGGTTTTGGCCAAAGAATTTGATGAAATATAAATTGCTACAAAACCTACCTCGAAGGTTTTGGGAATTTCTTCAGGATGCTTTCGTCGCGTGTTTCTCTCCAGTGTCTCTCCTTCGCTCACTCCATTTTCTTGACCAAATCTAGCGGAGACTCTGATCTAACGGTTACTCCCATCGAATGTCCAGTTTGCCGTGTTTCAGACCAGAATGATGATACAAGTAGCCCGCATACACTTGAAAAGAATAGTTGACAAGGTCAAAACATGGTCGTAAGACTTGCGATTTCTCCCGTCGAGCACCTAAATTCATCAATATTATCCAACCAGGAAGTAAAGTAAATGTGTCGAGATCAATGTACAAAGCAAATGCATGCCTTTGAACAATCCAAAGTAACGTCTTTGGCTAAAATCGAGTCAGACATTTCGATAGTCGATAAGCCAAGAATGGTGAATAAACTGAACGCGTAGGCCGGAAGTCGGAGAAGCACGACTGCAGACCGGATGTAACACAATGTAATGGGATGTTAAACCGGATGTAAGTGCAATGATATCCTCTTGTAATGGGATTGTTTTACAATGGCAATGGTGAAGAAAGCCAAAACAAAAAAACAAAAACAAAAAAACGAAAACCGAAAAACCGAATAAAAGCATCCAAGAAAAATTAAACGTTGAGCAATCTCATACCCTGGAAAACTGGGAACAAGGTTGAAATGTTTAGGTGCAAAGTCTAACTCGGATTCATACGTACCACAGGGCCCCACGTTGAATTTATCGTTCGTTGAATGGCTACAAGTGCAATCTGCATTTTTGGCACGCACAGCATGCATTTCCTCTGTTTTTGCATACCTGTATAGACAGACAGAGTTCGAACGTCAAAGAGTTCTTAGAAAAACTAACTTGCTTGTTCTCATTCAAGCATGCACATCATTTGTTGTTAACGAAAACCTGAACATATTTTAACACCTGTCAGTACTCCTGGATTTACTGTAGCTAAACCAAGAGATAATAAATGGTATCCTCTCCTATGTAAATTTGATCCAGTGTAGTAAAACCAATGGACTAGGGCTACCCCTCATACCTAATTACACCCATGCCGAGGTATTTACGAAAATAATGGAACCTTCTGCCAAGGCAATAAACCCACTCAGCTTTGGGAAATTCCATGCACTTTAAGGATTGTGTCACGTTGGACAGCTAAGTACATACCCAGCCGTCAGACTGACTTGAGACTATGGACACAAGTTCAAACCGTCCCCACCCCCCTGGATTAAGGGCCAGGGACCCCAAAGAGGTATCCAAAATTAGCCATACTCCTGTAGATGTCTCCAGACTTGCCGGTAACAGAGCCCCCCCCCCCCCCCCCTGGAAAATAATGTGCTACCCTAAGCCTGCGGCATCGATTTCACCACAACTCGCGGAGTAAACTTAGGTATGCGTTTTTCAAACCTTCAAGGAAAAGTGCAATTGTAATGGCTCTATGTTTCGAGGTCATACATTTTCTGTAAAACAACATGTCCTTTTGCACTCAGATTAAGTCACTGTCTGAGCCCATCTAAGGTTGACCTGCCCGTCGGCTTGGAGAGGTAAGATCAGTACATTATAACAACCCTGTTGTGCTTACAAAATTTACCTTTGGCTTCAACTTTATAACAAACCAGTTTGATTTTGACAGTGTGGCATGTTTATGATCTACAGCCCCTACCTTCATCTACAAAAACCAAAACTCAAATTAAAATTGAAAACAAGAAAACCAAAAGACTATTAATCCAGTCAAACTGGTTTGAAAAGTTTACCAACAAAAATAACTTCACAGCACAATTAGCAGACCCCTTTTTCAAAACTGCCGGTCGATATATAAATATATATCTGACCGGATTCGCAAAAACATAGCCATAGAATTTGACTTGTCACTGATAATCTTGCTACAATTCTGTCCCAGAGCTAGCTTTCCACGAGGCTTATCGTAGCTCAAATAGCAGCAAATAACTCTCCTGTATGCCTTTTGAGGCCAGGAAGACTAAATTCACCGTCTTTTCGTTGAATCATGATTTGTACAATTTAATTAAGAGTGCTTTTAACATGAAATTGGAGTCTAAATCAACACGAACGTACAGATATCAAAACCGCGTCGGAGAGCCAATCTATTGCTTTCTAAAGGCCTGCATCGTCCTAAATGGACTAAACAAGAGCTTCCTACATCGAGAATCGATTGAAATTCAGACAAACTAGGCCATAGTTAGCAGTAAGCGAACACTCAACATGTTGTCGTTACGTCAATTATCGCCCGGAAGCCACGCAAATAAATTTCTTCCGCGCTAGCGAGTCACAGACAGTTCTGATACTTAGCTAAGCCGAGAACGCCTAAAATTGATAAAACAAGGAAATTCTACTCACGATCAGCGCTTAAACTCATGTTCTTTTCTCTCCTCGTGGCCATGTTTTGCTGGCAAATAGCAATGTCCCGGATGTACTTCAATTTTGTCGAGCGCGGAATGGCACATCCAGATTTCAACAGTTTTTTTTTTTTCAAAGTTCAAAGCAAATGACGCCAACAGCAGCTAGAAATGTCTAGTCCATTGCACGTCTAAGCCCTACATTGATGTAGCTAAAGAGTTTTGTTGTCTAAAGCAAGCAAAACATTATCGCCACAGGGCAAACGGCCTTTTGTTACGGGACTAAATGTGACCCGTACAGTTTACACATCTCCTCAGGCCCGCCTCACGTACGATAATGGACGACGCTTACTAGCAAATCGTTAGACTTGGGCCTTCATTGGACTTAATGATGTCCTCGGGCAGACTTCCTTTAGACAGCAAATACAGAACGCTAATCGGTCGCTCGTTGTCAGAGTCACCGCGCAGACTGAACTCAGACGAGTGTAGCCTGGGCTAAAATTCACGCAAATTGAAAAGGGGGTAGTCGATAAATGATGAAAAAAAAAATACCTAAATAAATTAAACATGCGGCAGGGAGTTTCTACATTTCATGCTAGGTAAGATTTACAAGTTGCTGTCATAGCGAAAGCAGAAAAGAAAAAAAAAAAAAATGAAAAAAACAAATAAATCAAAAAACACTTGATTCAGTCTTTAACACCGTTTTCATAAATCCAGACATATATTTCAAGGGAACAAGACTGCATGACCCAGAAAGGTCGAAAAACGAGCGCGTCTTATTTCTGTCGATCTTTCTAAAGCATTTAGAGTCAAACTAGGGAATTCCCTGAGCAGTTTAGGTCATTCTCACGCGGGATCTTAATCACTAATTAGATGATAACATTTTTAGCAAGAATTTCCTAGCATGTCTGCAACACGATGCAAGCTCATTTCTGCTGTTCAGAGTTGACATTTCCGGTTTACATAAGATGAAAAATTTCTCCCACAAACACAAATTACATCTCTTGGTAACATTCGAATAAGACCTAGCCTGTTTAACTATGCGCCACTTGATGTCATACTTAATGTTCTGATCTTTCAGGCTCCATATATATTTACTTAGTCCAGTAGCGTGTTTGTACCGCTCATTTCGAAAAGAACATACGTGATTTATGGCGCGTTTTCAGGGTCAAAATTAAAAACTAACTTTTCCACCTTTTCTTACTTGCTAAATAAAATGCCACTCATTTCCTGTCTTTGAAATTAGACAGTGCACATCTCTTTCGACCTCCGAAACAATACATTCCGCGTTTCCTGAATACTAAAATCATAACATCCGGCATATTTTGACCTTTGAACAAAATTATCCGCGTTTCTTGACTTCTCTTGAATTTTAAGTCCGGCATGTTCTGACTTTCAATGTAAAAAATTACCTAATGTCGCATTACTTAGTTGAAACATCTCGACTAAACATCCCATACTGACACTTTAGTTCATAATGAAACCCCGCTGCTGAGCCGACATTCTGATTTGCAAAATTTGTAAATTGTAAAGTGGCGCATAGTTAAACAGGCTAGGTCTTATTCGAATGTTACCAAGAGATGTAATTTGTGTTTGTGGGAGAAATTTTTCATCTTATGTAAACCGGGAATGTCAACTCTGAACAGCAGAAATGAGCTTGCATCGTGTTGCAGACATGCTAGGAAATTCTTGCTGAAAAATGTTATCATCTAATTAGCGATTAAGATCCCGCGTGACGCGCCACGTGACACGCAACACATCTAGTATGTAATTGTATTGTTCTGTATTTTCAAATATCTTTGAATGTAACCGTTTTTTTCTGGCAGTCGCCTGAAACTCGGAGTAGCGATTAAATGACCATATAACCTAGCTCTTGAGTTTTTACTGTTATTCCCGCTCTAGTTCAGCTTTTGAGCACTTTGTAGTAGATGAGAATTTCACTCCATTTTTTGGTTATATATATACATATATATATAGTTTAGTGCACGATATATATTGCGAGTAAACGCTACGGATTTTAGATCTACGACATGATTGTCGAAGATAATGCTATATGGGATGCATCCGCGTGTAAGGCGGAGTAAGGAAAATAGTGAACCTCATTATTTTATGATTTAAATCTCTATGCAACGCAGGTATAATATACTCAAACAGAAAGAAAAAAAAAAAGGTTTTGCTAACTACCACTTTATTCTTCAATAGGATGCCCTGCTTACTGGAAGCAATTTGAAACCTCAATGTATACTGTATTCTCAGGAGAAAAGTCTTGGAAACACGCAGAAGGATTTTGCAGGTCAATGGATGCTCATCTGGCGAAGATTGAATGCAAAGATGAAAGCCTTTTCATTAAATCCCTACTTAAAGACTTGAACACGAACTCAAGCGCTCGATGGCACTGGATCGGCCTGAACGATATTGAAGTCGAAACCCGACTGGCAGTGGTCTGACGGAAGCTCATTGGGCCCGTATCAAAGCTGGGCACCCAATCAACCAGATGATTCTTCTCTCAACCAAGATTGTGTCGGCTTATATCTTGTTTTGTGGCACGATGGGCCGTGTTTGTCTTAACATAGATTTATATGTGAACAAAAACATTGAGCTAGGTAGCCTGAAAAATATATCCAGTCCTTCCGTGGATATTAGTGGCATATATCACTACGATTTCCAGCAGCGGAAACCTCAAATGACAAACCACTAGAAGTCAGGTGATCAAGCCCTGCGGTTGCGTTCGGAGTTCTCAACGCGGGCTTTTAATGCCGAGAACTTTACGTACGTTTTTGTTTTTGTTTTGTTTTGTTTTGTTTTGTTGTGTTGTGCTGTGCTGTGCTGTGCTGTGCCGTGCCGTGCCGTGCCGTGCCGTGCCGTGCCGTGCCGTGCCGTGCCGTGCCGTGCCGTGCTGTGCTGTGCTGTGCTGTGTTGCGTTGCGTTGCGTTGCGTTGTGTTGTGTTTTGCTTTGCTTTGCTTTGCTTTGCTTTGCTTTGCTTTGCTTTGCTTTGCTTTGCTTTGTTTTGTTTTGTTTTTGTTTTTTGTTTTGTTTTGTTTTTGTTTTTTGTTTTGTTTTGTTTTTGTTTTTTGTTTTGTTTTGTTTTTGTTTTTGTTTTTGTTTTTTTTCTTCTTCTTTGTTTATCTTTAGTTTTTGTTGATGTCACGTAACGATAAGAACGTTATGTAAACCAATCTTTTTAGTACATTTTTAGACGTAAACTTTAGGAACGAGTGAAAATAGGTCTTTTAATTGCCATTTGAAAATCAAACCGAATGCTGTTGTCCGAAAATTCAATATGGCGGCTTCTTCAAGCGAAATAGTTCTTTCATGGTTTTATAACTAAACCGGTAGAGGCCATAGCGTCAAACGTCAAACGCCTAGATGAAACTGCCGTTTACGGTTTGCCGATAACGCGTAAACCCTGGTGCTAAATGGCTCCAATGTTGCAATGCGTGTTGCATAGATGTATTCAAGTCACGATTGGTTCTTAGTCTAAATCTCATTGGTTGAGAGAGTAGCGTAGAGGTAGTAATGCAAAACCAAAGAAAACCCGTGTTACTTTCGGCACTCAGCCTAATGTAAATTTCGAATTCACGGACCACAGAACATAAAGCTTAGGTTCGCACTGACGCCATATAATACAATTTTAAGCATAATTTTTCGAAAAGCGGAATAGCCAAGGCTTTGAGATAAGTAAATATTACAGTCAGTACATATCAACAAACCAGGTAAATTATTACAAAATCGTAATATAATACACACACACACACTAGCTATATGCTTTATAGGGACACTAATATGACCGTCGTTAGTTCGAAAAGTTGACATCCAAATAACACATTTCCATTGCTGGAAATAGAAAAAAAAAAAAAAAAAAAAAAAATTGGACTTCCAATTTTTCAAAGCATCTATGGAGCGGAAATTGTTTCGAGAAATGGAGAGGTCCGCAAAATCGAGTGTAAAATATCGATCAAGGCTTCGAAAAATCTGGATTTCACTGCATTGCGCCTTTGAGTCTAAGACTATTCCCATTTCTATAATTATGTTCTAGACAAATTGCTAAAAACTAACAATAGTTTACTCTACCTTTAACATTTCATTTAATATCTTAATCTTGAAGTTCTTGGCGCATTTCGAGAACGACTGCATTATTTTGACCAGAAACGGAACAAATTCACCATGAATTGATGTCTTTTTGAAACTGAATGGCAGCCATGATCTTTGTGCTAGAGATTGTTGGAAATGATTGATGTGTAATCTATGTGTTTGAAAAGACAAGACTGACATGAGTAATCTTTGTTAGACATTAATGTAAACGCTGGCTTATGATTGTAATCTAGGCGATTAAGAGAATAGAGCTACAATCAAACGAGTGAATGTAAACATTGAATGGAGTTGAAACCGAAATAAAGATAGATACAGTCCTTAATGAAACCAGTGCCGAAATTTATCTCTCGTAAACGTAAATTACACTTTTATCATTTCGAGCAGTCTCCGACAAATAGCAGACAATTATTGATCAATGTAATCAAACAATTCAGGTCTTAATCCCACAGGCTAAGAAGGACGTTTTTAAGTACTCATATTTTCTAAGAACTTTCGTCGACTGGTACTACCTTCCCGAGGAGAGGGTTGCCTCTCGTTCCCTATGGGACACGAGGGTGCCAGTGGTTTAACAAAATTTCGCGCAATTGGGGCTTGGGGGTTAAATTTCAGCATGCGCGGTAATTATGTTTTTAAAAGACCTAGAAGTAAAAAGTAAAATAAGTAAGACTTTATTTAAGTCACGGACTCTTAGCTACATACAAAGCTACCTTACAGGACTAGTCACAACATAAAAAAGAAATATAATAAATTAAACTGAATAATACTAAAAATGCATATGCATGATTACTGTTAAAATCGATAGAATATACAAATAATTTAACAAAGAGAAATCTTAAAACATATTAATATGGATCAAACTTCTAGGTGCAGCAGCTGGCCAGCTCCACGTTAAGTAATACTTTTCTTGAACAGTTTATAGTTACTTATTTGCCTGTATCCGCTTGGTAGTGCGTTCCATAGCCTAGCCCTTGACAACTTATCGATTTTAATCCATACTTGGTTGTATTTACTTTTGGCAATGCCACAATTGCATCTAGTTGGAATTCTCGAAGATTATAATGACTTTCTCTTCGTTTTAATAAATGGCAGGTGAATGTCGACGCCCTCTGCTTATTAACTACTTTATACATTGTAGTCAGTACCGCAGCAAGTCTCTGATTCGACAGTGTTTGCTGGCCACACCGTTTTAACAAAATTTCGTATGAGGAGCTGTCGTTGACTTTCTCTAATTTATCGGACGCGCGCTTCTTCCCAAAATGCCACGTCTCAGCACAATAATTGAAATGAGTGCTGGAGTTGAAGTGTTCGAAACTGTTTTGAGCCACATTAATTGCGATATGGATAGTTTCCTCAGGTGAAATGTTCCACAATTTTCAGTTTCTTGGTTTTTACAAAAATCAATAGCTTTAACCTATGCTTAAAACATTTCTAAAGGATTTTACTGAAAAAGGGGGGGGGGGGGGAGGGGGGAGCAAGTAAAGTAAAAGAGCTGTGGTCAGTCTGCTAATTAAGGAAAGGAATATTCACTATCAGTTTTGCGTTTTTATTTCTGAATGCCAATTCATTGGCATTTAGAAGTATTGCTACTTCTGATTGCCAATTTATTGGCATTCAGATATTTTTAAGGGTGCAAATTTCACTAATTCACTCAATCTATCTCTGTTAATCTTGCTGCAAATCAGCAGACAGTGTACATCGTTTTATCATTTCGGAAAATTTGGAGATTCGCTGTCGGATCTCTGATGCAAATAATGAAATAAGGGACATTTTTTTTTCAAATGTGCTACCCCTGCTACCTTTAAACCTTCCTCACTTTCTGCTGATCTTAAATGAAATGAATTCCCAATAAAATAATGACAAACGAGCCTGTAATCACCTGTAAACTAACACAGTACAAATGCTTTTAATATACATTAGTAAGCCTTTTTTTTTTTTTTTTTTCTGTCAACGCATTATTAACAAGCTAGACAACTGTCTAAAAATCCCCCTGGCCCTTGATTAGGGAGACAACTGCTCACAAATATATCCCAGTGCAAAAGAGCATTCCAAATCATTCCACTCTCCATCATCATAACCACGGAAATAATGCGATTGCAACTGGAAACTTCCCTTTAAAATATGTCCACAATCTTGATTATCTCCGAGGTTGTTAGGGTTACTTTTCCCCCAGTTGGTATATTTTCCAAGTAAGCTTTCATCCGTCCAGATCCACTTGCCTTCTATCATCTGATCACTCAGTCCGATCCAGTAAGTCCCTTCAAGTGCCTTGAGGAAGGTCCTTGTAAGGAAGTCGTTCTCCTCTGCTGATTCGATTTTTACCAACTGGGTTCCGAGTCTTTTGCATTTGGCCTCTGCATTGTTCCAGGTCTCGGGCGCAGTAAATGCCTTGTAACATGAACCAGAAAGTGGCCCTCCACCGGGAATAAAACCTAAAGGAAGAATATAAAATTTACACCTTTGTCACCTTACTTCCAACAACTTTGACGACAATAATAGACAGGAATATGTTCAGATTTGTTTATGGGACATTATATCTATTTTACTTACTTCCTTTGTTTTTTTTTCAGTTGAAATATTCCTAGAATTACAAAGTTTTCAAGGCTGTAGATAAAAACTTTGAAGGTGTTACACAGTCACGTGTTTATTTTGTCCTTTACAAGCCGACATTACACACGTGATGTGCGTTGAAAAAGCAATATCTTACCGAATAGGTGATAAAACTTCAGCTTGCTCTAGGGCTTTTTACGAGTTAATCTCTCTTTAAAATAATACGTTATATGTGTTTAAACTGATACAGACTAATCTTCATTTCCGTGTACGATATTGTTACATTGAGATTCGCTCATTTTTACGAGGATAACAACATATCAAAATACCTTCTTTACACTGTTCCCCTCTATACTCCTCACGGCAGTCGCATTTGTATCCTTTGTCGGTAAACCCTACTTGGCATAAGGCATATTTCCCAGGGCAAGGACTGGGATGGCAAAAATTCTGAAAAAAAAAAAAAAAATTAACATAAGGTTATGCGTAATTACTGGAAACAAAACTCTTTTTTAGTGTTTCACACATTGTGGCAGAGCTCCGACGGCCCGAAGGAATGCCAAGCAGACTCCCATACTCAGAGAAACCAGTGAATCGCCTCTCTCATAATAAAAATGGTTAGCGGTATTGCTCGTGAGCGTGTATGCACAACGACAATTCCAGCTAATACGTTGACCGAGACATACACCCTTGGTTTACAGCGTACATCTTTGATATTGGATATCCATGTTACGGTTAATTGACACCTGTCAAACAAGTCATCCGCTGACCAGTATCACGTGACCATATCACGGACTTAAACTTAGGGCTCGTTGAGGTCGCTTTTTTTAACTTTACCGCCTCCCAAGTACTGTTGTGACGATTGGGTCGTGGTCTTAAGCTGCGTTAGCCGTTACGGTAATCAAGGCCGGGTTGTTCATATGTAAGTATTGATTCGGAAGCTGGTTAACTTTAACTTAGGATTAAGGGTTAACCAAAGTATAAATTTTCCTTGTATGAAAATGTTTTTCACTGGTTATGTTTTCTGCAGTTTAAGTTATTCAAACTTAGAGGGCCAAAAAATATAAAGAGAAAACTTCACCGCAGTGTCAGTAAAAAAAAAAAAAAAAAACTCCAATCGAAAATATAATCGAGATTTGATTTAAGTACCACGAAAGTAAGCAAGTGGGAACAGACATGCCCAAGTCATAACAAAGTATGTCAAACAATCTACAGTAGTTAAACATGTACCTCAACAGCATGGTAAGTGTAAAGCTGTCTCTCCACCAACTCACGATGAGATGGACTTTCATATGTGTCATTGTTCAACTCACAAATGTGTGATCCTTTATCTAAGGGTCCCACATTGACTGACACACAGTTTGGCTCCAAGTAACACTTCAGTCGGCAGCTTCCCTCATCGGACACTTTCTCCGTTCTTATCAAGTGACCCTCGAGTGCTCTGTTCGACAATGGTTCCTTGAATATTAAGATGCGGTCATATTCCGTCTCGAACACTGCAGAAAATAATCAGGTAGACATATTTTACAATGTTATAGCTTTAAGAGTCCCTGTCCATAAAAATGGAAAATAACTCGGCAAGGGTCGAAAATTCGATTTCGCTCATATTTTCATGGTAGATAGGCTAGGGCATGACAAAAACTACTGGATAGTTTTTTTGGCAAAATATCCTTTTATTTCAAAGAAATATGCAAATTACCAACTTCCGTTAAAATCGTCATTTGACGCACCATTTTCTTAAGCCAGTTTGAGAGCCTCGCATGCAAAACCACATCATTCTTCCGTCTTTAAAGCACTCAAATATTTTTGTCCAATGTTTAAATGTGTACTGGGTTGGTTTTAGGGAATGTTGCGTTGTCTTTTTGGGTGCAAAATAATTAAATTTCGAAGACAGGTATTTCACTCACTTAAAAGTACCTCGTGAATATAATTGATTTTCACCATGTGCGAAACCTTTAAATGGATTAAGCTTCTGGTGATTGAATCGCAGAAGGATGATCTACAGATTCCTGTAAAAATTTCTTTGGGCAAATGATTGTGAGCGACGCGAGAGCTTTTCAAAGTACGTCCAAAATGCAAATATTTGACCATCCGTCGTCAAATTTCAATTTACGGGTTAGACGTATATTTTAGCAAGCGCCACATGACTTGACCTATAATAAGTTGAAATAGACACAGAGCTGATAATTTCGAGATGTTCTAACCTCATTTGCTGTAAAGACAGGTCCAAAGTCGATTTGACGTGTTTCTCTCACCATTCGTCGCACCTAAAGCAGAAGTTTGCTTTTGTTTACATAACGTCCGATGTACATCGCCAACTGTCAACTTATTTAATGGTCGAATACCATGAATCTGTGACTCTCTTTCGACACATATGATTACCACTGCATCTAAGTCAAAAACGGGTAAGTCATTTGTAGATAGTTGCTTGCTTTGCACTACACCAAAATATTACGTTTGATCATCATGGTTTGATGGCTTGAATCCTTGCTTGCAGCGGTTCCTTTTTCGTCACGCAATACTCTCATCCCATTTTAGGGGGTAGGGGTAGGACAATTTCTATCCTAATACATAAGGCTCCGTAAAGCTGGGTACCGCTGGGAGCACACAATCATGTTGAGTAGGAAGAGATTAAATTAAGAAATGAGAAGAATGAATAGTTTACCATTGCCCCTGTTGATATCTTTTACTCGACCACCGCTACCTACATGGCCTGCGTAATACTGTAACGCTAAACTCATACCTAGGTCTTTTCGCGCTGGCTGTGCAATTATTTTTGATTTACATGTAATACAGTGGGCTACCCCCGGGGAAATGGGTGGTGACCGCTTACTATGGGGCTAGCCGCTTAAATAGAGGTGTACCCTGAATATTTAATTTTTCACCATCGGGTTATAAATTTCTTGGTGAACGTGGAGTCAATTCAAGACAATCATGATAGACGTGTATTTGAATTATCACTCGTCATGCACCTTCAATTTCGGACCCTTATCTACCATCGCCCTTTCCAAGACAAAGTGTTTAAATTTTGGGTGGCCGCTGAATTGTCTTTACCCCTATGATAGGGGTAAAGACAATAGTGAAACTCTTATCGGAACGACCAAATGGTGGCCGAGGAGGTAACCGGTCAATAGGTGTTTTATTTACAATATTTTACTGACAATAATTTTGGACTGTATTGACAACAGTCCTCTATTTTCTGTCACAAACATACCGATGCCTCGCCACTAGGCAAACAAAATACGCCAAATAAAATGGCATGGCCAGGGCTATTTACTTGCGTAATTACTAATTAAATTTAGTCTGTTTTTCTCATGAATTAGACACGTTGTGATTTCCTATTTTCATTTCAGCTAGTTCTTGCTTCATTGATCTATAATTTGTTTCATGGCGATTTTTTTAAAATTCTAGTGAGTACTGGCACTAGCTTTATCAGCTGTTGTCTGAAACATCAAAACATACAACAAACGTGATTTGGACCAAGGCCACGTACACTATAGAATACGATTATATAAATATACACATATTATTATATATATGAACAAACAGATGAACAATGATTAAATTGTTTCATTTATTCTGAGAGTGCTCTATACAAAATGGATCAAAATATGCAGCATATGCCGTGACAGCATTGCGTGAGGAACAAATAACGGCTGTAAGATTGTGCTGCGCCGACACGCTTATCAGCAATGGTCAGCAATCGATCAAACGCATTATTTTGGCGCATGGCAAAGCAAGCAACTACCTACAAATGACTCAGCCATTTTAGATGCAGTGATGTTCATATGCGCAGAAAGATGGTCACAGATCCATGGTATTCGACGAATAATAGGTTGACAGTTGGCGATGTACATCGGACGTTAACCTTGTGTAAACAAAAGCAAACTTCTGCTTTATGTACGACGAATGGTGAGAGATCGACTAGAAACACGTCAAATCGGCTTTGGACCTGCCTTTTGCAACAAATAAGGTTAGAACATTTCGAAATTACCAGCTCTGTGTCTATTTCAACTTATTATGGGTCAAGTCATGTGGCGCTTGCTAAAATATACGTCTAACCCGTAAATTGAAATTTGACGACGGATGGTCAAATATTTGCATTTTGGACGTACTTTGAAAAGCTCTCACGTCGCTCACAATCATTTGCCCAAAGAAATTTTTACAGGAATCTGTAGATCATCCTTCTGCGATTCAATCACCAGAAGCTTAATCCATTTAAAGGTTTCGCACATGGTGAAAATCAATTATATTCACGAGGTACTTTTAAGTGAATGAAATACCTGTCTTCGAAATTTAATTATTTTGCACCCAAAAAGACAACGCAACATTCCCTAAAACCAACCCAGTACACATTTAAACATTGGACAAAAATATTTGAGTGCTTTAAAGACGGAAGAATGATGTGGTTTTGCATGCGAGGCTCTCAAACTGGCTTAAGAAAATGGTGCGTCAAATGACGATTTTAACGGAAGTTGGTAATTTGCATATTTCTTTGAAATAAAAGGATATTTTGCCAAAAAAACTATCCAGTAGTTTTTGTCATGCCCTAGCCTATCTCCACAAGAATATGAGCGAAATCGAATTTTCGACCCTTGCCGCGAAATTAAGAATTTGTCTGATTTTTACAGGCAGCCACTCTTAAACTCTTTACCCACTCACGTTTCAGTAGGAACCCATTTTTGCGTATGTCTAAGAGAACCATGTAAAAACAGTTTGACCGATTGGACCTCAGAGAGTTGGATCGAGGGTAAGATGACATCAAAAACTCAGTAGCTTAAAATAGACCAATTTCGATGTATTAAAATTCAGCCTTAAACAATAGACCTCAGTACGAGGCTCTGGGGAATACAGAGTTTGTGGGGTTTACTCTCCAGAGACTCGTGCTGAAGTCTATTTTGTTGGGCTGAATTTTAATATATCGAAATTGGTCTGTTGCAGCGTGTAAACGCAGCCTATTGTATATGCAAAACACGCGTTTAAAAGTCTGAAAGTTCGAAACTCCCGTGCTGCAGATTTAATTAGGCGCGTGCACACGCATTGCATTTTCAAACTAGTGAGTCTTTGAAGTCATCTTATCCTCGATCCACCTCTCTCGAGATTTTAAAGTTAGTAATCGCAGACCATTAATTAGGAAAATTTCAGTCAAAATAAACAGGTATCTTTTTTTCAAATAAAGGCTTAAAACTTCTGTCGCTTAGTGATTCAATTATATAATTTCGAAATGCAAAGGAAACGTAGAATTGATTTTTCGTCACAGTAGCACTTTAAAGTGTGCGCCTCAAAACGAAGAAAAACGTCGAAAATTGGTCACTAATTGCACGTTCGTCTTTCGACTTAATAAAAATGACCTTGATCGATATTTGGTTTATTCGTTGGTAGGTATACTTATGGTAATTTATCCTGAGGCTGTTTTTTATATGGGATTTGTTTGTGGAGCTTATCTATTTTCTTCAGAAAAAATATTGCAGTAATCAATATTACAATATCTGCATGGAATAGCCAAATTTCTTCCCAAAGGACGACGAAACGTTTGCCTGATAACTCGCGTAATCGAATGTGTATCTCTATAACTACTGCCTCACGTATACCTGAGCAAATGAAATAGTGTTGTGCCAAACGTGGGCACGAGTAAAAACAATTTTCAACGAATAGTTACCAATTGGAACAACAGGAGCCTTCCTTAAGCGTGAAGATTCTTTTGAATTATCAACTTGATTGTCAGCCATTAACAAAAAGGGTGTATAAGATCTTTAGTCTTTTTCTCTTCTTGTTGCCTTTAGATTAAGTTTCTTGATAGATATCCCTCTCTAATTCAAGCTGGATGACGAGGAGATGTTTGTGCACTATATTATCCTCTCTTTGCAACTGCAGTCAAATGTTTTAAAACATCATTTCTTTTGATATCACCGTTTCTATGCTCTCCCTAGGGGAAATTTGCTTTCTGCATGCCGCTGCTCGCATTGCCTTTGACGTACAATGAGTGATTTTTTCTGACGCTTAGAAAGTGGATATGAATTCATCCGTCTGTCCGCACAACGACGAAGAAAACTAACTAGTGATAGCGCGAGAATTCCTGCAGTTCTCGTAAAAAAATATTTATTTTTGAGCTATACGTGTCGTCATTGCAATTATTATAGGTTTCCATAAGGTCGTAATACTAGCAATAATGATAAATATTGCATAAAACGTACAACAGTTTTTAAAGACATGTTTCGGCATGCTTATGCCATCTTCAGTTTAATAGAGTGACTAATGATACGTGACACAAGTTATATACTACAAAATATGAATAAATTATTTACAATATGCATTACAAAACAGTGGAAACGGAAATTACAGAGTTAAAAAGGACTCATTTTCTTTTCAATGGTAAATTTTATGATCAAGTCGATGGGGTAGCTATGGGCTCCCCTTTAGCACCTATTTTAGCTAATCTTTTTCTTGGATTTCACGAAGAAACATGGCTAAATAATTTTAACAAGGCCGACATCTTACTCTATAGGCGTTATGTTGACGATACTTTTTGCGTCTTTAAAAATGAGCGGGATGCCATGTCTTTCTTTGAATTCATCAATTCTCAACATCCCAACATCAAATTTACTTTCGAGAAACAGAACGACGGTAAACTTTCCTTTTTGGATGTTCTGATTGACAACTCTTCGCATGACTGCGTTTTTTCAGTTTTTCATAAAAAAACGTACACTGGTCTCTTAACAATTTTTTTTTAGTTTCACTCCGTTTCGCTATAAAATTGGCCTTGTCCGTACTCTCATTGACCGAACTTATAAAATCAACAACACTTCTTCCGGTTTTGAAAACGATTTGATCAAGCTTTCGGACACTCTAAAACGTAACTCGTTTCCTTCACACATCATTGAAAAAACCTTCAAGCGGTATCTTAACAAGCCTTCTGATCAAAAAAGCCGCAACGTTAATGATGAAAACAATATACGCTATTTTAAGCTTCCTTTTATCGGCCAGTACTCTAGAATAACGGAACTCAAACTACGGCAATTACTTAAACGTTTTTGTGAAACGGATCTTAATATCAAATTAGTTTTTACTTCTTTCAAAATCAAGAATATGTTCAGTTTTGAAGATCGTACTCCTGATGCTCTAAAATCCATGGTAGTTTATCAATTTACTTGTGCGGGATGTAATTCCTGTTATATTGGTGAAACCAGTCGCCATTTTTCTACCAGGATTAAAGAACATACAGTAAGCGATAAAAACTCGCATATTTTTAAACATCTTTCTCAATTTTCTTCATGCAGGGGCATGTACACACCTTCTTGTTTTCGCATCTTAGACTCAGCGAATAGCTCTATTGATCTTAAACTTAAAGAAGCCTTTTATATTGGTAAGAACAAACCTGACCTTAACAAACAGTTACATCACTTCAACACCTTTTTAACTCTGTAATTTCCGTTTCCACTGTTTTGTAATGCATATTGTAAATAATTTATTCATATTTTGTAGTATATAACTTGTGTCACGTATCATTAGTCACTCTATTAAACTGAAGATGGCATAACCATGCCGAAACATGTCTTTAAAAACTGTTGTACGTTTTATGCAATATTTATTATAGGTTTAATGTAGATTATAGCTCCCTAGATGAGCCATTAGGGATCTTGAGGCAATCGCCCGTGTATTATTTTATGTTAAAATAAAATATAATATTATTGCAGGTGGCGTATTTTGCCTAGTTACCTGCGCTCACGCTCACACGCTCTCACATTTCCTCTTTTCGCAAAAAAGTACTTTCCTTAATTATGTTTATTTGTTGCGGCAAAGAAATATAACGGAGATTATGGGATTCAGACAGTCCGGCTTGCTCACTAACATTTGCTGCTGGCTCATATTTATATTCACACTAATTATTAAAACACAAGTAGGTACGAGCTGCCACCGCCAGTAGGCATGAGGTGCAGACGAAAACAAACAAAAAAAATTAAAAAGTTCCACAGATTTAAGGGGAACACTTGTGATGCCCTGTACCATGTTTTTCTAGCTATTTCAGAGAATTAACTATCAGCCCAATCAATAAAAGTTGATTTGCGCAATGTCATGATAATTGAAATCATTCCTGTGGCATGGGAACGTCACTTCTGGGTTTAATAAATATCTCATTTTTCAAAGAGACCTGTTCTGCTAAATGCGCTAGAAGTGCCCCTACACCAAGGAGGTTTTTGTTTAAGTTTATTCAAAATTACTAGTGCAGTTATAATTCATAGATCTAAGGTCCCAATGTAACTTAAGACTTCTTTCACTGCATATAAATTCATCTGTTCCTCTCTACCCTTGGAGGGCTTTTGGGTTAGGATATTTTAAAATTTAACTAATATTAAATATTTCGGTCTCGGTAAGGTGCGTTATTGTGTTGAGCGATTTCGTTTATTATTATTAACTGTTGCCGAGCCTTCAACAAGAGTTATGAAAGTAATTAAGAATAAAACTTACCAGCATACACAATGGAAACTAATCCAAACAAAATCCACATGAGAAATACAAAGACTTTGATCGAGGCCATCCTTCCTTTGTCGCTTTGCTCAATGTCTTTGATGTTAATATTCTCTATAGTGTAACAGGTAAATTCTAACTTTTGTGGTAATTTTTTCAGTTGTCAAAGCAACCACGTCTATTTTCTTCACTGTCTAATTAATTTAATTTACTGACGCTTGAATGACGCTAACAGCAAAAATACATAAGTCTGCTGTGACAATACAAATATAAACGCTTTCTTCACAGAAAATCATCTGCAACAAAAACATCCGTTTATTGCTAACACTTTGAAAATTAATATTAACCTTCCAGCTCTTGAAGTAATATATGATATATGTATATAGTTTTCAAGTAAATGTTGTCTTAAATGTAAAGATCGCCTGAAAACAAGGTGATCGTGCCGTTGGTAATTATTTTAATCGGTGACGTCAGAATGGCAACTCCCCAAAAGAAACAATGTTAATGACAAGCTCTTAGAATTCTGTTGGAGGCCTTGAAGTGTCACCGAAGCGAAAGATTAAGAAAACAAACTGAAAAAGCAAAGGACTAACTATTTGCAGAAAGTTTTCAATCGACCTACGTGATGTCGATTAGTTGGACAAACTGCAACACATGACTGAATTATTCATTTTAATTATGCCTCTTCAATTTAGCTTTTCAGTTATTTCACAATGCTCAATTCGGAGACAAGTGACCAATTTTGAAATCGCGAAGCACGTATGATCCCCTTCAAAGTCTTAAGAATTTTCGTGTGGATTCTTTTTGGCTTGGGTCCACTGGCCTATTCAGGTAAGTGAGAGGTAACTCAACATGTATCTCGTGTTAAAAATTCAGGTATAAATAAGCAGAAAGAAGTAATCATGTTTTAATTTATAAACTTAGGACTAGGAACGAGAACGTCGACAGCATTGATGGTTTAAGTACAAGTATATAACATGTATCATATGGGCAGATAAAGCCCCACCCCTTTAAAGCAACAGCAGGATAATTCTTTTATATCTTCTTAATGAACATATTTTGAAGTGACGTTAATTAATTAGTGAAAGAACGTACCTGAGAGACCTGAAAGTGACGAAATATTAAATGGTTTGCACTGGTGTGATATATCTTAAGGTTTTGTGATAATTTATTTGTGAACACAAGATACCGGTATTTTATGTTCAGTCTTAAGAAGTCCCCTTAGAAGAGTGTGACGTCATGTGTAGTCACATGACTCTCGGACCATGTGCTTGCCGTGTTGAATTAAGCATGGAGTTGTCGTCCTTATAAAGATTGTTTGCCGTCTTTGTTACCTCTTGTTTACGCTCTCGAATAGCGTAACATTACATGGTATCAGAAGTGGGATGACGTCGTATTGTTGAAAGCCTCTGTGGAGATATTTCCAGCTTTCGAGATCCCAATTGAGTGAAGATTGTGTCAACGCGCCGCCATTGTTTTTATAACCCGCGAACATGCCAGGTGAAGCAGAAGCTGCTACTGCTCCCGGCAATACTCCGCCGTTTACAAGGTTGATTGCCAAAGTATCGCTTCCGCAGAAATTCCACTCGAAAGGAAACCTAGCAGCCCACTGGAAAAAGTGGATAGAGATTTGGAAAGCGTACGAAATTGTCACGGGGTTGGAAAAACAACCTTCATCGCTTCGCGTCGCCACGTTTATCACGTGTATCGGTCCAGATGCTTTGAAAATACACACTGGATTGCCGTTTCCGTCGGATGATGACAGGCAAAACATCGACAAAGTCCTCGAATTGTGGCAAAATTACTACATAGGCAAGACGAACGTAATTTACGAAAGATACAGGTTCAACAATCCTCTAAAAGAGTCTGACGAGTCGATTGATGCCTACACAACAGCACTTCGCACGCTTGCCGAGACCTGTGAGTTTGGCTAATTAAAGGAAGACTTAATTCGCGATCGTTTAGTTTGTGGTATCAGGGACAATAGTCTGAGGAAAAAGCTTCTTCAGGAACCGAAATTAACCTAGGATAAATGTTTTGATAGCTGCCGAGCAGCCGAAGCGACTAAATGGCAAATGCAAGCCATGACAAACCAAAACAACGAATCAAGCGACGTCAACGTACTCAAATCGTCTTCTGACAAGTCAAACGCCCGTATGGTTGACGACTGTAAATTCTGTGGCAAGTCTCATGAAAGAAATAAAGGTAAAGTTTGCAAGAATTGCAAGAAAGAGAATCACGTCGCTAGCAAGTGTCATCTTCATGAGAAGAAAACTAGCTCACAGAAAGAAGAAACCAAATGCTCCGAAGTCAAGCTCGAAGGAAACCTCTCGAAAGAAAGTGTCCTTTGTCGAAACCGGTCTCTCATTGGAAGAGAAAATTTTATCTGTAGAGCTCTCCACCGAAGATGATAATGTGAGTACTTCTGAAGTTATCAATTCTGTGACTGATTTTCCTAACAATGATCTATGCAGTTATGGAGATAAAAGGGAAACCTGTAAGAATGCAGATTGACTCTGGTGCATCGTGCAATGTTCTTTCAAAGAAATACCTTCTAGAAGTTGCAGAGATCCAGATATCAAACAAGCTACTGACAGCTTACAACAAGTAGCAAATCTCAGTACTTGGAACGGCAAGAGTGAGCATGCGTAATCCTAGGACAAGAAAGAGGTATAACGCCGAGTTTGTTGTAGTGGATGGTAACTACACGCCGTTAATAGGAGCTCGTGCAGCGCAACAAATGGGTCTTCTTGTGGTCCAACACCACAATATCCAGCTGGTGAGCGACAATGAAGCTCTCGCCACCTCTCAGAGTAGCTCTCTCACTAAAGAGCAAGTGTTAACTGACTTTGCGGACATCTTCAAGGGACTCGGAAGAATGGAAGGAAAGTTACACCTTGAAGTAGATGACTCAGTCTCCCCTGTGGTCATGCCTCCCCGCAGAGTACCAGTAGCTCTGAAAGGAAAGTTTAAAGAAGAAATTGACTGTCGCATAAATGTTAGTGTCCTAACGAAAGTAGAAGAGCCGACTAAGTGGGTGTCCAGCGCAGTTGTCATGGCAAAATCGAATGGGATAGTCAGAGTCTGTATCGACCTAAGACCCCTGAACGAGGCACTCCATCGAATTCACTACCCCCTACCTGTGGTTGGTGACATTCTGCCAGAACTTGGGAAAACACGAGTTTTCTCCAAAGCAGATTTGAATGATGGCTTTCCCCAGATAGAGTTAGATGACGAGTCGAACCGCCTCACTACCTCTCAGACACCATGGGGCCGACATCGTTGGTTAAGAATGCCTTATGGAATCAGCCCTACGCCTGAATACTTCCAGCAGAAGCTTGATCAAAACTTGCAAGGATTGTCTGGTATCTATAGAATAGCAGATGATCTACTGATTGCTGGTCAGGGGGACACTAAGGAAGACGCAGATAAGGATCATGATGTAAACCTTGTACGTGTATTTCAGAGATGCAGAGAGAGGAACATTAAATTAAACAAAGCAAAGTTCGACTTCAAATGCCAACAAGTGACATTCATTGGGTGTTAAGCAGCGAAGGAGTCAGACCTGACCCCAGGAAGATTGATGCCATAGTGAACATGGAAACTCCCGTTGATGTTCAGGGTGTCCAGCGGCTCATTGGTATGGTCAAGTACCTTTCGAAGTTCCCCAGTAACCTGTCTGAGTTATGTCAGCCTCTCGGCAAGCTTACGCACAAGGACGCTGAGTGGCGGTGGACCCAGCAACAAGAACATGTCTTTAAGTCTCTCAAAGTGGCGGTTACACAAGCCCCATTCCTCAAGTATTTCAGCCCACAAGCCCAAACTAAAGGACAAGGTGATGCATCGCAAAACGGCCTCGGATTTGCTTTATTGCAAGAGGGCCAACCAGTTACATATGCAAGCCGCCTACTCACCCCAGCAGAACAGGGATACTCTCGGATTGAGAAAGAACTTCTAGCTTAGGTCTTCGGGCTAGAACACAATCACCACTACACATTTGGAAGACGGGTGATTTTGTGGACTGACCACAAAACTCTGGTATCGATTTACAAGAAGCCTGTCGCTTCAGCTCCAAAGCGTGTCCAGAGACTTTTGTTAGGACTCCAGCAGTACGATGTTGACCTAACGTACAAGCCTGGCTCTGAAATGTACCTAGCTGACAATCTATCTAGAGCCTTCCACAAGAGCACCATCCAGTCCAAGGCTGAAGAGGAAGCTGAAACTATCGATGCAACCGATTTTCTCCCGATCTCAGAGCCCCAGCTGAGGGAAATTCAAGCAGAAACAGCTCAAGATGACACTCTTTAACAGCTGAAGAAAACCATCATCAGAGGATGGCCTGACACGAAGAAGGAAGTCTCCACATGTCTCCATCCGTATTTCCTAGTTAGAGATTAGCACAGGATGGTCTAATCTTCAAATGTTAGCACTGTGTCATTTCCTTGAGCCTGCGCACAAAGATTAAAGAGAAGTTGCATGGAGCCCACACCGGAGTTCAAAGTTGCCTCCGACGAGCAAGAGAAACCGTGTATTGGCCAGGAATGAGTTCCGACCTAACTGACCACATTTCGAAGCGTGAAATCTGTTAATCTCAGCAGTCAAACCAAGCAAGACAGCCTCTCATCTCTCATGAGGTTGTTGATCGACTTTGGCAAAAGATCTGTCCAGATGTTTTCACACTTCATGGTACAGACTACCTCTGTGTGGTTGACTACTATTCAAGTTACTTCGAAGTAGATAGACTAGAAACTAAGACCGCAAAGAGGATAGCTAAGATACTCCGCAAGCAGTTTTCAGTCCATGGAATCCCAAATCAGCTAATCAGCGACAACATGTCGTTCAGTTCTCAAGAATTCAGAGAGTTTGAGGCCAGCTACGAGTTTGAAGTCATCACAAGTTCACCTGGCTATCCCCAGAGCAATGGCAAGGCTGAAAATGCCATCAAGACAGCAAAATCCATCATGAAGAAAGCTAAGCAAGTAGGCACAGATCCCTACTTATCCCTGCTTGACTGGAGAAACACTCCTTCTGGAGGAATGTCTAGCTCCCCCGCCCAAAGGATGTTTGGACGCAGAACAAGAACACTGCTTCCCACCACCAGTTACCAGTTAAAGCCAAAGGTCCAAGGAGATGTGAAGAAGAAACTTCTCAAGCAGAAGCCCAAACAAGCCAAGTATTGCAATCAAAATACCAAGGGGCTCCCGCCTTTACAGACCGGAGAAGTCGTCCGAGTAGCCCCTAAACCAGGCAATGGAGAGCGAAAATGGTTTAAGGCAAGAGTTGAAGACCAGGTTGATATCCGTTCTTACGAAGTCGGAACAGAAGACAGTAGACTGTACAGAAGAAACCGTAGACACCTCCGACAGTCTAAGGAACAATTTGTTCAGACTTCTGAAACCAGTTCAGTGCGACCACCGCAGGACAACCACCCTAACACACCGCCTGCCGCAGCTGAACCATTAAGACCCCAGCTTACAGGTCAACCAGTCCAAGACAACTTTGCTAGTCAACTCAAGCAAACAGAACCAGGAGCTACCATCAGACCCAGTTAAACCAACAGCTGTGACCAGGAGTGGACGAGTTTCTCGGGCCCCACAGTACTTACAGAACATTGTTACAGTTAAATAAGGCCTTTAGAAAATAACCGTTTGCCTAAGCTGTTTCATTGTTACCGCGCAAAGCTTAAGTCAAGTTAACAGACAGTCATTCAGTTTTCAGTAGTTCTTTATTAGAAAGTTTAGAGACATTGACTTTAGTCGTTCAGTTAATCATGGAAAGCTTGTATGTCATAAGCCCGTTTAAGTTCGTTAATTCTAACATTTGCCTTTTTGAAAAAAGGAACGGTGTGACGTCATGCATAGTCACATGACTCTCGAACCATGTGCTTGCCATATCGAATTAAACATGGAGTTTTTGTTCTTATAAAGACTGTTTGCCGTCTTTAATACCTCTTCTTTGCGCTCTCAAATAAC
>NC_138147.1:26724013-26746513 GCF_964199315.1 Orbicella franksi
TCAAGGTCAAAAATGAAAACAAAAACATACAACAAAGAGCTCTGTCGAGTTTCAAAACCATTCCCCTCTATCAACCATGGTCAAATTTACATGAAATTTGCGGTTGCCATGGCAACGTAAGAAATGATGGATACACAATTGACATATGAAAATCACCGTTGAGGATGAATTAACAGCTACTAGAGTAAATCGTCTTTTCAAAACTTTGAAAAAACCTTGTGAGAGGATGGCACCCACATCCTTACCACCACTCCCTCCCTCCCCCCCCCCCCCCCCCCATTGTACGTCCAAGGGTTAATGTGGAGGACATCTTTGTAACTTCAAAGTTTTGTTAGAGCGGTTTTCGTTCGAGTCCAAGAGCGATTGCATGGCTCAAGAATCTCGCGTAACTTTATTATCCAACACCAATCGTGCCTACTCACGTTTTACCGCGGTTCGTGGGAGCTACATGCACTTCTTTCCAGCTTTGACAGGATCACTGAATTGACTGTTTGTTTTGAAGTTGACCAGAGTATCCTGGTTTTGGTATTAAGAATCTCAATTGAAAATGACTCAAACGCTACATGAAACTTTGCAATCAAATCTGTTCACTAAATTAGGTTGTCAAGGACCTCTTGGCATGGAAAGCAGAAAAATCAGTGACGGACAGATAAGTGCTTCTTCACAGTTTCTCGCCAACCACGCCGCTAATCAGGGCAGACTACACTTCCAAGCCTCTGGAACACTACACGGAGCTTGGTCAGCTGACGAAAATGATGCTCATCCATGGCTTCAGGTTTATCTGGCCTGCGAGGCCTTTATAATAACTAGAGTAGCAACGCAAGGGAGAAATGGTTGTTGCTCACAATGGGTTACCAAGTACAATCTACTGTACGGTGACGATAAGAAAAACTTTCAGTACTACCGTGAACAAGGGGAGAGTATAAAGGTAACTAATAAAACACCAGATATACTTGAATACTTTTTGTATTGGCATTTTATTTTAAGGGTGCAGTTACTTTGAATCCTTATTTTCACCATTATTATGTTTTGTTTGTCTTGTTTTGTTTTGTTTTGCTTATGGTTGTTTGTTTTTTGTTTGTTTGTTTGTTTGTTTGTTTTTTTGGAAGAAGGGTTGTTTTTTGTTTTTATTTTTTTACCGCAGCTTTTTGATTTTACATTTGATTCCCTTTAAATAGGGAACTTAAGCACCAGGCTATTTTGCGGCGGCGACGGCGACCGGAAGTGACTTTTTGTTCCGGTAGGCGTTCTGAAGTTGTCTGTCAAGTCGTCTTCATTTCGCGCGAACGTGAAAACCTTCATTTTGGCGTTGTCTGCAGAACGTGAGTATCTTTCCCTCACTAGCTTGTCCCAAACTTGTTTTAACATTCTATTTTTGCTCTCGTTACCTTTTTAGAGGATGTTACTAAAACTGGTAACGGGGAACGGGAAACGGGAAACGGGAAACGGGAAACGGGAAACGGGAAACGGGAAACGGGAAACGGGAAATGGAAAACCGGGAACGGGAGTCTGGGAACGAGTGTACAGCGGTAACTCGCCTAAGAATTCAACATGGCGGACAAAGGAAAAGAAAAGGGAACAATTTGGGGGAAATGTAAGGAAGTGTTACGGTTGTAAACTTTACTTTCTACCACCTGTGCCTCAAAGTCCAATATGGTACCGAGAAAAACAAAGCATGAAATAGCGCCTAGGGAGAAAATCGAATCGGTATTATCACATGCTACCCCAATCGGTTAGTACAAAATACGGACTGCAGACCGGGTACAAAATGCAGACTAGGTACAAAATGCAGACTGCAGACTGGGTACAAAACGCAGAAAGAGAACAAAGACTGTTTTCCGTCTGATACGTGACATCATGTCATCTAAAAACATACAGAGTGTCACGCAGTCGCTTTTCCGCGGTTATCCTTCACCAACATTAGCAGTTTGTGGAATATTCCTTGCTCGTTGCTTCATGTATTTTGTCTTTAACAAAGCGGCTAGGCCACAGGTTATTTATCTACTGCACACCTGATTTGCCAGCTGACTTGTGGATCTCCGAAAGGCCGCCTTTCTAGCTTCCGAATGTGAAGACAGCGGACGACCCACGTTCAATGATGCTCATGTGTTATGTCACTTGTCCTCGATATCATATTGCGTGTTGCTATTTTTAAATATTGATATGACAGCTCGCGCACAAAGTCTGAAGATATGAGTAGACTATGAAGGCTTGAAATTCTATGTAAGAAAGATTGTGGCCTGACCGATTGGCGGACGTAGCTTGTGATAATACGTACAGGTTTTTACCCCAGGCGCCATTTCATGCTTTGTTTATCCCACTACCAATCGAACTCTGCTCTAACAAGAACGTAATGGGCCATGATCTGGTGGCACAGCCGGTAGAAACTCGCGTTAACAACCGCAACACTTCCTCACATTTCCCCAAATTACTCCCTTTTCTTTTCTCTTGTCCGCCATGTTGGATTTTCACGCGAGTTACCGCTGTACACTCGTTCCCAGACTCCCGTTCCCTGTTCCTCGTTCCTCGTCCCCCCTTACCAGTTTCAGTCACATCCCCTTTTTAGAAGTATTTTCTTTCATGTTGTTCAAATTGTACACTCAGACATTTTGTAAACACAGACATTTTCATTTCTCTCGTTGAGTATTTCGAAGACATTTCAACAGAAAATATTTTATGCACATCTTTATAAGTTTACATTTTTTCTCGATCGTCGGTCAAACAGCTGAATTGTCGTATTTTGCTTTTAGAGCTATGGAATGGACTGAAGATCATGATGTTATTTTTGCTTCGAGAAATCCTGGCGAGCGATTTGTTTTCATTCAAAAAAGAAAGCGTTGCGAGGGGAGAAAGGTGGGAATCGATCGCAGAAAAGTTAAATCAAGTGAAGGCACTCAGTTTTCATCTTAAAGATAAGAGGGCAGTAAGAAACCGATGAGTCTTCTCCAGAAGAAGTATAAGGCCAAGATGCATCAAGAAGAAACTGCAAGTGGAATATCCGTGGACGACATGTCCGAAATAGATGTTTTACTTGAAGAACTCGTCGGGAAAGAAGAGAGCTTAAACAAAGTTGGTGATGCTCAGGCAAGAAAGCAAAAAGAAGATAAAAGCAAGGCAGAGGACGTAAGGCAGAAAGCTTTACAGCGATACAGCGAAACGAGAAAGCGCAGGTCAACAGAGAATGGCGATGAATGCGAGAAGAAACCGAAGCGCCAGAGAAGTGCTCGCACCGAACCACTAGTTGAATTCATGCAAGAGAAAGCCAAGAATGAGCGAGAATTACGACAACAAGAACTAGATCTAAGAACACTAGAGCAAGAGCAGAATCAGCAAGTGACAACAACAAACAAATCAAGCTATTCTGTCGGTTATCCAAAAGCTTCTTGAGAAGAAACAATGACATTTTCCCCAAGTATGAACATGTAAAGTCGCTGTTTATTTATTTCAACAAAAAGACGGGTATTTGCTGAAATTGATGTCTTATTATTTACTTGCGTTTTGTAAATTCGAAGAAAAAACAAATTCATTCATTATTGTTGTTACAAGTTTGACTCTTGCATTGGTGACCACCAAGAAGAATTCAAATACTTAATAAATTTGGGTTTAATGAAAATGGCCTCCACTTCTGCTCTGTTTACTTGAGAGAATTTATCTAAAATAATACTGCAATGAAGGAGGGTCTGGACCAAAAAAAACTCTGAGGTTTGTTTCCATATAGGCAGGTAATAGCATTATTAAGTACTGCACATACAAGATATACACACACTACTCATTCCAATTTTTAAGTTTTTCTTAAAATCCAAAAACTTGAAGTCGTTGATGATGTCTCCAAAGAGCCACTCCACAGTTACTCTAACAGAACTCATGTCAAAATTGTATTGTTCTATCATCGGTGTTAGGACACCATGACGAAATGGTGCCTGTAGGCGTGTTCGCAGTGGATAGGCAGGATCCCCATAAACACTCATGGGCTGACCTGTTGGGGAAAATGCATTCCTTTCCAAATCCTGGAGAAGATTGGAATCTACCAACATGCTTGCATCGTGTTTTTTTTCCCCTCTGCATATCAAAACGAATAAATAAGATTAATAAATTAATGAAACCTTATGTGGCAGCTTATTTTCATGGCATCCTAGTGAACATAATTAACTTACCAACAGGCCCATACATATTTCCAATAAGTCCATTTGGTAGAGCGACGGACTGAAACTTGAGTGAACGTACCCGTTTATGTCCATTGTACGCTATTCTTTGGTGTTGGCCTGGGCGAGAAGTTGGTCTGACTGTCCCATCTATAAACCCAAAGCAATTGCTGAGATGTACACCTTTGGCATGGATAACATTTGCATACTCCTGTAGCATTGGCAGACTCAACATATCAAACTTCCATTGTGAAATGCGATGACCATGGCTCAAAAAATATGATCCATCACTGTGTTGGTAATCATGCTTATTTCAGGAACTGGTCTTGCAAAGCGATGAATCATGTCTGAATAGCGACATGGATACGATAAGCGCTTCAGAAGCATACAAAGCCCTTCAGTTTGATCACAAGTTGTTCTTTGCGGACATCGGAAAGTGACTGGTAATTGAACAACATTTACCAATAATGTTATGTCCTGTTTTCGCACTCTGAACTCCGCTAAACACTCTGATTCATCCATCTGGTCGTAATCAAACTTTGGGTAGGAACTGTAAGGGAATTCTGGATTCTTGGAACTGTAACTTTCGTACAAGGTCAAATATTCTTCGTCACAGATGCTTTTATTGTCGTACAAAAAAAGAAGCAGGTTTCTCATTTCACTGAAGGATGACATGTTCTCAAACAGCCTATTTTAAGAGCGAACAGAGTTTGCTAACGACGTCGCTGCCGCAAAACTCGTGTAGCTGCTTAACGTTTATATTTTGGTGCGAACGACGTTGTTCTCTTCCCAGGCTCTTTCGGTCGCTAAAGTCGCTGTTGCCTGTAAAACGACCCGTGCTTAAGTTCCCTAATAGGGATAGTGACGACGCATGAATGCAAATGTATTAAGCCATTTGTGACTTACCTTGTACCTATGTTTTAAACGAGTCATTAGATGGCAAAGATTGGATCCGTAACATATACATATCGTGTTTTTTTTTTTTAGAGTTTTGATGGAAACATTGACCAAGACACTGCTGTTTATCATGAACTATATCCACCAATCAAGGCAAGATACATCCGTTTTTGTCCAGTGGCTTGGAAAAATCACGTATCGATGAGAGTGGAAGTCTACGGTTGCTCTAAAGGTGAGGAACCCACATGCAGCTTCACCAAAGTTATTTGCAATTTTCAATATTTAGCCTGCGAGCAGGCTCCTCGTGAGGAGAGAAAGTAGGAAAGGAAAAAGGGAGGAAGGGTCTGGCCGCATCGCTTAGAATGCCGAATGACGCCCCCAAGAAACCCCGCTGAAGCGGTGCGAAAAAATCAGTCAATGAACTAATGAACGCGCACAGGATCACAAAAGCCGATTACAATTGAATAACGTCACCATGTCAACTTATTAATCTAAGCCAGTCAGTACGTGGACGCACCGAGTCAAAAGTGAAAGCGGTGCGGGTAGGCTTTTCTTCCACTTTCCTCTCCTTCATTCTTACCACGCGAAGAGCCTGCTCGCAGGCTATTCAATATTGCGATATATCAAGGCACAATAGACATCTTCGAGTATACTGGCTCCTGCTTCTTTTCGATTCAAGCTTAATTCTTGGCGATGACCTGACTGAAAGTAACGACCGCTCGCAGGTTCAAGACTTCAACTGTCTTTTTCCCGAAGCCGCGCATACAATGTAGATCGATGTAAGCGAATAAGACAACAGAGAACATAAACAACGACGACGGCGACGCCGAGGACGACGTCTGGTCAAAAATGAATTTGTATTTCACCAGCGAAATTCGCAACTGTCTGCATCTGTTCAGAACGCCAATGACTCTCTAAAAACAACCTCGGACTAAATATCCAGTGACAGCATTCAATTCCAATTTATCCGTCGTCGTTCGCGTGCCTCCGAGTACGGAGAACTTGGTAATTTCACGTGGTTGTTTTACAGAGGAGAAAGATTTGTATCGCGCGTGCACAGCCATTGTTTTGCTCAATATACGTTTTGTTTGGTGACGTTCTCGTCGTCGTCGTCGTCGTCTTCGTGGTTTGCTTAAGCTCTCTAATAACGACTATAACGTGGAAAAAAGCATTGACTGTAAGGTGACATAATAGCGGCAGGCGACAGCCCAAGCAAGCCATATTTGACATTTCATTTACTCTCACCTCTTATTACGAAGTACAATATACAATACAAACTTTAAAAAAGGGGGGAAAAGCCTTTACAAGACTTCAAGGATAGGCTCTGGAAAACAATTCCTCGACATTTTCCACACACAACAATATTAACCAAAGCCAGCTTATGCTTGCTTAGCACCTAGAACGCGAACTCTGGCTAGTACACAGGGAGTTCTCACATCCGTTTAGAATATTAATAAAAGATTAACCTACTTTTATCGCGCGTGTTTTTGTTTTGTGGCGGCCATTTTGAATTTTTAATACGTGCGCGGTCTGCTAGTGCGAGGCCTGGAACCGGAATTATTATCCTCGGTGAGCGATCGGATCCTCCGAGAATTTACGAATTTTCCCGCCTGTCTCAGACTTCCGTAATTTCGGTTCCAGACTTCGCACTAGCAGACCGCTTATTAAAAATTCAAAATGGCCACCTCAAAACGCGAAACACGCGCGATAAATAATGGTAATTGAACTGAGCGGAGTGCAATTTGGCCTGCAATCATACGCGTGATTTCAAAATCAAACAAGCGCGCAGCATGAGTTCGATTTGAAATCACAAGTATCATTTTAGACCAAAATTGCACGACACGAAGTTCAATTGCCACTTTATTAGATCCATTTTCAAATCGCGCAATTTTATCACCTTAAATTTTAGATTTTTGTGTATTTGTTCCAGTAGCCGGTTTGTTGAAAATAGCGGAACCGGAAAGGAATTAACTTCTCATTTAGTATGCAAAACGAGGTCATGTGACGAAAGCTCATTCAAGCATGACAAATAAACAAGCACTTCTGAAGTCAGAGCGAAAGTAGTCTACTTCATCCTTAAAAGTGCAGCTCCCGTCGCCTGAATCAGTAATGGCAGGCCTTTCTTTCTTCTGTGGTTGAGGCTGAGACTTTTCATTGTCTTTGGAGAAGGAATTTGAAAGTGCATCCTGTGTATTTCTGTGATGGATTTCTTTTGAGTTGTGAAACTCCCTCGAGAGCACGATGCCCAGTGGATAGCAAGCTTAGGCTTTTTTTCTTTTAAATACCGTTTAATGGCATGATTTTAAGAGAGTCCAGCTCGTTATCATCCCTGTTTCTTTTTGTGACCGCGGCGTAGGACTCAATACTCGGGACCTTGTCAAGTTCTTGCGGCGCCATTTGTTGTAAGATGTTTTCAAGATGGCGGGACTGGTACCAGCTTCGTAGGATGTTCGTTCATTCACTGTTTTGTGGAGCGGGGCGTATTTTGACTGTTTATTCACAGCGACAGAGTTGAGCTCTTGTGTTGCTTCGTTTTAAACTACCAGAAACCTAGAAACATCTACATTCTTGACATGGCTCTGAATTTGTTGTTGTGTGGTTTTCGTTTGTTTATGTTTTACTGGACTCGGCATCATACGATCTTGAGCAGATGTTGAAGACATCGGGGTAAGGAAAGTAATGAACCTCATCATTTTATGATTTAAATGTCCAAGCAACACAGGTATAATAAACTCAAAAAAAGAAAAATAAAGGTTTTGCTAACTCCCACTTTATTCTTCAATAGGATGCCCTGCTTACTGGAAGCAATTTGAAACCTCGCTGTATGCTGTATTCTCAGCAGTCAAGTCTTGGAAACATGCAGAAGGATTTTGTAGGTCAATGGATGCTCATCTGGCGAAGATTGAATCCAAAGGTGAAAGCCTTTTCATTAAATCCCTACTTGAAGACTTGGCCGCGAACTCAAGCCTTCGATTCCACTGGATCGGCCTGACCGATATTGAAGTCGAAAGCCACTGGAAATGGTCTGACGGAAGCTCATTGGGTCCGTATGAAATCTGGGCACCCCAGCAGCCAGATAATTCTTCTCTTAACCAAGATTGTGTTGGCTTATATTCTGTTTGGTGGCACGATGGGCCGTGTCTGTCTAAACGTAGGTTTATATGTGAGAAAAACACTGAAGTAGCCTGAAAAATATATCCAATCCTTCCGTAGATACTAGTGACGTTTAGCACTATGGTTTCCGGCAGCGAAAACGTGAACGGCAAACCACTAGAAGTCGGGTGATCAAGCTCTGCGGTGACGTTCGGCGTTTTCAACGCGGGTTTTTACGCCGATAAGTTTACGTCAATGATTACCTGTACGTTTTTTTTTTTCTTTTTCGTACATTTTTAGATGTAAACTTTAGGGAATGAGTGAAAACAGATCTTTTAGTTGCCATTTGAAAATCAAACCGAATGCTGATCTCCGAAAATTCAATATGGCCGCCTCGTCAAGCGAAATAGTTTTTTCATGGTTTTATAGCTAAACCGGTAAAGGCCATATCGTCAACTCTCAAACGCCTAACCTGAAACTGCCGTTTGCGGTTTGCCGATAACGCGAAAACCCTGGTGCTAAATGATTCTAATGGTGCGTTCCATAGATTTATTCAAGCCACAACTGGTTTTGGTCCACATCTCGTTGGTTGAGAGAGTAGAGGTAGTTATGCAAAACCAAAGAAAGCGCGTGTTACTTTCGACACTCAGCCTAGTGTAAATTTCACGAACCACAGTAGATGAAGTTTAGGTTCTCACTGAGGCCATATAATACAATTTTAAGCATAACTTCTCGAAAAGCAGAATAGCCAAGGCTTTGCAATAAATAAATATTACAGTCAGTGCATATCAACAAACCAAGTAAATTATTCAAAATCGCAACATCACACACAGAATTTTTTTTCTAGTCATATGCTTTATAGGGACACTACTATGACCATCAGCTCGAAAAGTTGAAATCCTAATGACATATTTGCATCTATTGCTGGAAATTGAAAAAAAAATTAAATTGGAATTCCAATATTTCAAAGCATATAAGGGGCCGAAATTGTTTCGAGAAATCGAGAGTTCCGCAAAACCGAATGCAAAATATCGATCGGAGGTTCGAAAAATCTGGATTCCTCTGCATTAGGCAAGGACACTAAAGCTTCAAAAAAGTGTATGAGTAATGGGTTATGCATGCGCAAGGTTGGAATGTCCAAATTGAAAAAGTCCTCAACACTATTCCCATTTCTATAATTATGTCTAGGAAAAATCGCTAAAAACTAATAACAGTTTACTCTCCCTTTAAAGTTCATTTAATATCTTCATCTTGAATTGGAGTTCTTGGGGCATTTCGAGAACGACTGAAGACCATAATTTTAGCATAGTTTTTACCAGAAACGGAACAAATTCACCATGAATTGATGCCTTTTTGAAACTGAATGGCAGCCGTGATGTTTGTGCTAGAGAATGTTGGAAATGATTGACGTGTAATATATGTGTTTGAGAAGACAAGACTGACATGAGTAATCTTTGTTAGATATTAATGTTAACAATGGCTTATTATTGTAATCTAAGCAGTTAAGAGAACAGAGCTAGAATCGAGTGAATGTAAACATTGAATGGAGTTGAAACCGAAATAAAGATAGATACAGTCCTTAATGAAACCAGTGCCGAAATCTATTTCTCGTAAACGTAAATTACACTTTTATCATTTCGAGCAATCTCCGACAAATAGCTGACAATTATTGATCAATTCCACCGCTGACCGCACAAGAAGTACATGTAATCAAACAATTCAGGTCTTAATCCCACAGACTAAGATGGACGTTTTTAGGTACTCGTATTTTCCAAGAACTTTCGTCGACCGGTACTACCTCCCCGAGGAGAGGGTTGCCTCTTTTTCCCTATAGGACACGAGGGTGCCGGTGGTTTAAGAAAATTTCGCGCAATCAGGGCTTAGGGGTTCAATTTCAGCATGCGTAATAATTTTTTTTTTTTTAAAGGCATAGAAGTAGAACGTAAAATAAGTAAGACTTCATTAAAGTCACGGACTCTTAGCTACATAAAAAGCCACTTTACAGGTCTAGTCACAACATAAATAAAAAATGAAATAAATTAAACTGAATAATATTAAAAATGCATATGCACGGTTACTATAAAAATCGATAGAATATACAAATAATTTAACAAAGAGAAGTTTTAAAACATATTAATGTGGATCAAACATCTAGGTGCAACAGCTGGCCAGCTCCACGTTAAGTTATACTTTCTTGATGAACAGTTTATAGTTACTTATTTGCCTGTATCAGCTTGGTAGTGCGTTCCATGGCCTGGCCCTTGACATCTTATCGATTTTAATCCATACTTAGTTGTATTTACTTTCGGCGATGCCAGAATTGCATCTAGTTGGCATTCTCGTAGATTATAATGACTTTCTCTTCGTTTTAATAAATGGCAGTTGAATGTCGACGCCCTCTGATTATTAACTACTTTATAAACTGCAGTCAGTATCGTAGCGAGTCTCTCTGATTTGACAGTGTTTGCTGTCCACACCGTTTTAACAACATTTCGTATGAGGAGCTATTGTCTCGGTAAACGAAGCGCAGTGTTTTGTCGTTGATTTTCTCTAATTTATCGGACACGCGCTTCTTGCCAACATGCCAATTAAGTCTCAGCATAATAATTGAAATGAATGCTGGAATTGAAGTGCTGGAAACTGTTTTGAGCCACCTTAATTGTGATATTTTAAAAAAGGTTTCCTCGGGTGAAGTATTCCACAATTTTTAGTTTCTTGGTTTTTACAAAAATCAATACCTTTAACCTATGCTTAAAACATTTCTAATGGATTTTACTGAAAAAAAAAAGCGGGGGGGGGGGGGGGCAAGTAAGGTAAAAGAGCTGTGGTCAGTCTGCTAATTATTAAAGAATTTCACCAGAGGAAACACCTAAATATTCACTATCAGTTTTGCGTTTTTATTTCTGAATGCCAATTCATTGGCATTTAAAAGTATTGCTACTTCTAACTGCCAATTTATTGGCATCCAGATATTTTTTATGAGTGCAAATTTCACTAAATCACTCAATGTATCTCTGTTAACTTTGCTGCAAATTAGCAGACAGTGTACATCGTTTTATCATTTCGGAAAATTGGGAGATTCGCCGTCGGATCTCTGATGCAAATCATGAAATAAGGGACTTTTTTTTTTTTTTTTCAAATGTGCTACCCCTGCTACCTTTAACTTGCATAGGCGTAAATCTGTTTAAACCTTCGCCACTGTCTGCTGATCTTAAATGAAATGAATTACCAATAAAATGATGACAAACAAGCCTGTATAATCACCTGTAAACTAACACAGTACAAATGCGCACGCTTTTAATAACCCTTTTTTTTTTTCTGTGAACGTACTACTAACAAGCTAGACAACTGTCTAAAAATCCCCCTCGCCCTTGCTTAGAGAGACAACTGCTCACAAATATATCCCAGTGTAAAAAAGCATTCCAAATCATTCCACTCTCCATCATCAAAGCCACGGAAATTACGCCCCTGCAACTGGAAACTTCCCTTTAAAATATGTCCACAATCTTGATTATCCCTGAAGTTGTTAGGGTTACTTTTCCCGCAGTTGGTATATTTTCCAAGTAAGCTTTCATCCGTCCAGATCCACTTGCCTTCTATCATCTGATCACTCAGTCCGATCCAGTAAGTCCCTTTAGGTGCCTTGAGGAAGGTCCTTGTAAGGAAGTCGTTCTCCTCTGCTGATTCGATTTTTACCAACTGGGTTCCGAGTCTTTTGCATTTGGCCTCTGCATTGTTCCAGGTCTCGGGCGCAGTAAATGCCTTGTAACATGAACCAGAAAGTGGCCCTCCACCGGGAATAAAACCTAAAGGAAGAATATAAAATTTACACCTTTGTCACCTTACTTCCAACAACTTTTACGACAATAATAGACAGGAATATGTTCAGATTTGTTTATTAGACATTATATCTATTTTACTTACTTCCTTTTTTTTTTTCATTTGAAATATTCCTAGAATTACAAAGTTGTCAAGGCTGTAGATAAAAACTTTGAAGGTGTTACACAGTCACGTGTTTATTTTGTCCTTTACAAGCCGACATTACACACGTGATGTGCGTTGAAAAAGCAATATCTTACCGAATAGGTGATAAAAATTCAGCTTGCTCTAGGGCTTTTTATGAGTTAATCTCTCTTTAAAATAATAAGTTATATGTGTTTAAACTGATACAGAGTAATATTCATTTCCGTGTACGATATTGTTACATTGAGATTCGCTCATTTTTACGATAACAACATATCAAAATACCTTCTTTATACTGTTCCACTTTATACTCCACACGGCAGTCGCATTTGTATCCTTTGTCGGTAAACCCTACTTGGCATAAGGCATATTTCCCAGGGCAAGGACTGGGATGGCAAAAATTCTGAAAAAAAAAAAATTAACATAAGGTTATGCGTAATTACTGGAAACAAAACTCTTTTTTAGTGTTTCACACATTGTGGCAGAGCTCCGACGGCCCGAAGGAATGCCAAGCAGACTCCCATACTCAGAGAAACCAGTGAATCGCCTCTCTCATAATAAAAATGGTTAGCGGTATTGCTCGTGAGCGTGTATGCACAACGACAATTCCAGCTAATACGTTGACCGAGACATACACCCTTGGTTTACAGCGTACATCTTTGATATTGGACATCCATGTTACGGTTAATTGACACCTGTCAAACAAGTCATCCGCTGACCAGTATCACGTGACCATATCACGGACTTAAATTTAGGGCTCGTTGAGGTCGCTTTTTTTAACCTTACCGCCTCCCAAGTACTGTTGTGACGATTGGGTCGTGGTCTTAAGCTGCGTTAACTTACGGTAATCAAGGCCGGGTTGTTCATATGTAAGTATTGATTCGGAAGCTGGTTAACTTTAACTTAGGATTAAGGGTTAACCAAAGTATAAATTTTCCTTGTATGAAAATGTTTTACAGTGGTTATGTTTTCTGCAGTTTAAGTTATTCAAACTTAGAGGGCCAAAAAATATAAAGAGAAAACTTCACCGCAGTGTCAGTAAAAAAAAAAAAAAAACTCAAATCGAAAATATAATCGAGATTTGATTTAAGTAGCACGAAAATAAGCAAGTGGGAACAGACATGCCCAAGTCATAACAAAGTATGTCAAACAATCTACAGTAGTTAAACATGTACCTCAACAACATGGTAAGTATAAACTTGTCTCTCCACCAACTCACGATGAGATGGACTTTCATCTGTGTCATTGTTCAACTCACAAATGTGTGATCCTTTGTCTAAGGGTCCCACATTGACTGACACACAGTTTGGTTCCAAGTAACGCTTCAGTCGGCATCTTCCCTCATCGGGCACTTTCTCGGTTCTTATCAAGTGACCCTCGAGTGCTCTGTTCGACAATGGTTCCTTGAATATGAAGATGCGGTCATATTCCGTCTTGAACACTGCAGAAAATAATCAGGTGGACATATTTTACAATGTTATAGCTTTAAACTCTTTACCCACTCACGTTTCAGGAGGAACGCATTTTTGAGTATGTCTAAGAGAACCATGTAAAAACAGTTTGACCGATTGAACCTCAGAGGGTTGGATCGAGAGTAAGATGACATCAAAAACTCAGTAGCTTAAAATAGACCAATTTCGATATATTAAAATTCAGCCTTAAACAATATACCTCAGTACGATGCTCTGGGGAATACAGGGTTTGTGGGGTTTATTCTCCAGAGCCTCGTGCTGAAGTCTATTTTGTTGGGCTGAATTTTAATATATCGAAATTGGTCTGTTGCAGCGTGTAAACGCAGCCTATTGTATATGCAAAACACGAGTTTAAAAGTCTGAAAGTTGGAAACTCCAGTGCTGCAGATTTAATTAGGCGCGTGCACACGCATTGCATTTTCAAACTAGTGAGTCTTTGAAGTCATCTTATCCTCGATCCACCTCTCTCGAGATTTTAAAGTTAGTAATCGCAGACCATTAATTAGGAAAATTTCAGCCAAAATAAACAGGTATCTTTTTTTCAAATAAAGGCTTAAAACTTCTGTCGCTTAGTGATTCAATTATATAATTTCGAAATGCAAAGAAAACGTAGAATTGATTTTTCGTCACAGTAGCACTTTAAAGTGTACGCCTCAAAACGAAGAAAAACGTCGAAAATTGGTCACTAATCGCACGTTCGTCTTTCGACTTAAAAAAAAACTGACCTTGATCGATATTTGGTTTATTCGTTGGTAGGTATACTTATGGTTATTTATCCTGAAGCTGTTTTTTATATGGGATTTGTTTGTGGAGCTTATCTATTTTCTTCAGAAATTGCAGTAATCAATATTACAATATCTGCATGGAATAACCAAATTTCTTCCCAAAGGACGACGAAACGTTTACCTGATAACTCGCGTAATCGAATGTGTATCTCTATAACTACTGCCTCACGTATACTTGAGCAAATGAAATAGTGTTGTGCCAAACGTGGGCACGAGTAAAAAGAATTTTCAACGAATAGTTACCAATTGGAACAACAGGAGCCTTCCTTAAGCGTGAAGATTGTTTTGAATTATCAACTTGATTGTCAGCCATTAACAAAAAGGGTGTATAAGATCTTTAGTCTTTTTCTCTTCTTGTTGCCTTTAGATTAAGTTTCTTGATAGATATCCCTCTCTAATTCAAGCTGGATGACGAGGAGATGTTTGTGCACTATATTATCCTCTCTTTGCAACTGCAGTCAAATGTTTTAAAACATCATTTCTTTTGATATCACCGTTTCTATGCTCTCCCTAGGGGAAATTTGCTTTCTGCATGCCGCTGCTCGCATTGCCTTTGACGCACAATGAGTGATTTTTTCTGACGCTTAGAAAGTGAATATGAATTCATCCGTCTGTCCGCACAGCGACGAAGAAAACTAACTAGTGATAGCGCGAGAATTCCTGCAGTTCTCGTAAAAAAATATTTATTTTTGAGCTATACGTGTCGTCATTGCAATTATTATACGTTTAATGTAGATTATAGCTCCCTAGATGAGCCTTTAGGGATCTTGAGGCAATCGCCCGTGTATTATTTTATGTTAAAATAAAATATAATATTATTGCAGGTGGCGTATTTTACCTAGTTACCTGCGCTCACGCTCACACGCTCTCACATTTCCTCTTTTCGCAAAAAGTACTTTCCTTATGTTTATTTGTTGCGGCAAAGAAAGATAACGGAGATTATGGGATTCAGACAGTCCGGCTTGCTCACTAACATTTGCTGCTGGTTCATATTTACATTCACACTAATTATTAAAACACAAGTAGGTACGAGCTGCCACCGCCAGTAGGCATGAGGTGCAGACGAAAACAAACAAAAAAAATTTAAAAGTTCCACAGATTTAAAGGGAACACTTGTGATGCCCTCTACCATGTTTTTCTAGCTATTTCAGAGAATTAACTATTAGCCCAATCAATAAAAGTTAATTTGCGCAATGTCATGATAATTGAAATCATTCCTGTGGCATGGGAACGTCACTTCTGGGTTTAACAAATATCTCATTTTTCAAAGAGACCTGTTCTGCTAAATGCGCTAGAAGTGTCCCTACACCAAGGAGGCTTTTGTTTAAGTTTATTCAAAATTACTAGTGCAGTTATAATTCATAGATCTAAGGTCCCAATGTAACTTAAGACTTCTTTCACTGCATATAAATTCATCTGTTCCTCTCTACCCCTTGGAGGGCTTTTGGGTTAGGATATTTTAAAATTTAACTAATATTAAATATTTCGGTCACGGTAAGGTGCGTTATTGTGTTGAGCGATTTCGTTTATTATTATTAACTGTTGCCGAGCCTTCAACAAGAGTTATCAAAGTAATTAAGAATAAAACTTACAGGCATACACAATGGAAACTAATCCAAACAAAATCCACATGAGAAATACAAAGACTTTGATCGAGGCCATCCTTCCTTTGTCGCTTTGCTCAATGTCTTTGATGTTAATATTCTTTATAGTGTAACAGGTAAATTCTAACTTTTGTGGTAATTTTTTCAGTTGTCAAAGCAACCACGTCTATTTTCTTCACTGTCTAATTAATTTAATTTACTGGCGCTTGGATGACGCTAACAGCAAGAATACATAAGTCTGCTGTGACAATACAAATATAAACGCTTTCTTCACAGAAAATCACCTGTAACAAAAACATCCGTTTTTTGCTAACACTTTGAAAATTAATATTAACCTTCCAGCTCTTGAAGTAATATATAATATATGTATATAGTTTTCAAGTAAATGTTGTCTTAAATGTAAAGATCGCCTGAAAACAAGGTGATCGTGCCGTTGGTAAATTATTTTAATCGGTGACGTCAGAATGGCAACTCCCCAAAGGAAACAATGTTAATGACAAGCTCTTAGAATTCTGTTGGAGGCCTTGAAGTGTCACCGCAGCGAAAGATTAAGAAAACAAACTGAAAAAGCAAAGGACTAACTATTTGCAGAAAGTTTTCAATCGACCTACGTGATGTCGATTAGTTGGACAAACTGCAACACATGACTGAATTATTCATTTTTAATTATGCCTCTTCAATTTAGCTTTTCAGTTATTTCACAATGCTCAATTCGGAGACAAGTGACCAATTTTGAAATCGCGAAGCACGTATGATCCCCTTCAAAGTCTTAAGAATTTTCGTGTGGATTCTTTTTGGCTTGGGTCCACTGGCCTATTCAGGTAAGTGAGAGGTAACTCAACATGTATCTCGTGTTAAAAATTCAGGTATAAATAAGCAGAAAGAAGTAATCATGTTTTAATTTATAAACTTAGGACTAGGAACGAGAACGTCGACAGCATTGATGGTTTAAGTACAAGTATATAACATGTATCATATGGGCAGATAAAGCCCCACCCCTTTAAAGCAACAGCAGGATAATTCTTTTATATCTTCTTAATGAACATATTTTGAAGTGACGTTAATTAATTAGTTAAAGAACGTACCTGAGAGACCTGAAAGTGGCGAAATATTAAATGGTTTGCACTGGTGTGATATATCTTAAGGTTTTGTGATAATTTATTTGTGAACACAAGATACCGGTATTTTATGTTCAGTCTTAAGAAGTCCCCTTAGAAGAGTGTGACGTCATGTGTAGTCACATGACTCTCGGAGCATGTGCTTGCCGTGTTGAATTAAACATGGAGTTGTCGTCCTTATAAAGACTGTTTGCCGTCTTTGTTACCTCTTGTTTGCGCTCTCGAATAGCGTAACATTACATGGTATCAGAAGCGGGATGACGTCGTATTGTTGAAAGCCTCTGTGGAGATATTTCCAGCTTTCGAGATCCCAATTGAGTGAAGATTGTGTCAACGCGCCGCCATTGTTTTTATAACCCGCGAACATGCCAGGTGAAGCAGAAGCTGCTGCTGCTCCCGGCAATACTCCGCCGTTTACAAGGTTGATTGCCAAAGTATCGCTTCCGCAGAAATTCCACTCGAAAGGAAACCTAGCAGCCCACTGGAAAAAGTGGATAGACATTTGGAAAGCGTACGAAATTGTCACGGGGTTGGACAAACAACCTCCAACGCTTCGCGTCGCCACGTTTATCACGTGTATCGGTCCAGATGCTTTGAAAATACACACTGGATTGCCGTTTCCGTCGGATGATGACAGGCAAAACATCGACAAAGTCCTCGAATTGTGGCAAAATTACTACATAGGCAAGACGAACGTAATTTACGAAAGATACAGGTTCAACAATCCTCTAAAAGAGTCTGACGAGTCGATTGATGCCTACACAACAGCACTTCGCACGCTTGCCGAGAACTGTGAGTTTGGCTAATTAAAGGAAGACTTAATTCGCGATCGTTTAGTTTGTGGTATCAGGGACAATAGTCTGAGGAAAAAGCTTCTTCAGGAACCGAAATTAACCTAGGATAAATGTTTTGATAGCTGCCGAGCAGCCGAAGCGACTAAATGGCAAATGCAAGCCATGACAAACCAAAACAACGAATCAAGCGACGTCAACGTACTCAAATCGTCTTCTGACAAGTCAAACGCCCGTATGGTTGACGACTGTAAATTCTGTGGCAAGTCTCATGAAAGAAATAAAGGTAAAGTTTGCAAGAATTGCAAGAAAGAGAATCACGTCGCTAGCAAGTGTCATCTTCATGAGAAGAAAACTAGCTCACAGAAAGAAGAAACCAAATGCTCCGAAGTCAAGCTCGAAGGAAACCTCTCGAAAGAAAGTGTCCTTTGTCGAAACCGGTCTCTCATTGGAAGAGAAAATTTTATCTGTAGAGCTCTCCACCGAAGATGATAATGTAAGTACTTCTGAAGTTATCAATTCTGTGACTGATTTTCCTAACAATGATCTATGCAGTTATGGAGATAAAAGGGAAACCTGTAAGAATGCAGATTGACTCTGGTGCATCGTGCAATGTTCTTTCAAAGAAATACCTTCCAGAAGTTGCAGAGATCCAGATATCAAACAAGCTACTGACAGCTTACAACAAGTAGCAAATCTCAGCACTTGGAACGGCAAGAGTGAGCATGCGTAATCCTAGGACAAGAAAGAGGTATAACGCCGAGTTTGTTGTAGTGGATGGTAACTACACGCCGTTAATAGGAGCTCGTGCAGCGCAACAAATGGGTCTTCTTGTGGTCCAACACCACAATATCCAGCTGGTGAGCGACAATGAAGCTCTCGCCACCTCTCAGAGTAGCTCTCTCACTAAAGAGCAAGTGTTGACTGACTTGGCGGACATCTTCAAGGGACTCGGAAGAATGGAAGGAAAGTTACACCTTGAAGTAGATGACTCAGTCTCCCCTGTGGTCATGCCTCCCAGCAGAGTACCAGTAGCTCTGAAAGGAAAGTTTAAAGAAGAAATTGACTGTCGCATAAATGTTAGTGTCCTAACGAAAGTAGAAGAGCCGACTAAGTGGGTGTCCAGCGCAGTTGTCATGGCAAAATCGAATGGGATAGTCAGAGTCTGTATCGACCTAAGACCCCTGAACGAGGCACTCCATCGAATTCACTACCCCCTACCTGTGGTTGGTGACATTCTGCCAGAACTTGGGAAAACACGAGTTTTCTCCAAAGCAGATTTGAAAGATGGCTTTCCCCAGATAGAGTTAGATGACGAGTCGAACCGCCTCACTACCTTTCAGACACCATGGGGCCGACATCGTTGGTTAAGAATGCCTTATGGAATCAGCCCTACGCCTGAATACTTCCAGCAGAAGCTTGATCAAAACTTGCAAGGATTGTCTGGTATCTATAAAATAGCAGATGATCTACTGATTGCTGGTCAGGGTGACACTAAGGAAGACGCAGATAAGGATCATGATGTAAACCTTGTACGTGTATTTCAGAGATGCAGAGAGAGGAACATTAAATTAAACAAAGCAAAGTTCGACTTCAAATGCCAACAAGTGACATTCATTGGGTGTTAAGCAGCGAAGGAGTCAAACCTGACCCCAGGAAGATTGATGCCATAGTGAACATGGAAACTCCCGTTGATGTTCAGGGTGTGCAGCGGCTCATTGGTATGGTCAAGTACCTTTCCAAGTTCCTCAGTAACCTGTCTGAGTTATGTCAGCCTCTCGGCAAGCTTACGCACAAGGACGCTGAGTGGCGGTGGACCCAGCAACAAGAACATGTCTTTAAGTCTCTCAAAGTGGCGGTTACACAAGCCCCATTCCTCAAGTATTTCAGCCCACAAGCCCAAACTAAAGGACAAGGTGATGCATCGCAAAACGGCCTCGGATTTGCTTTATTGCAAGAGGGCCAACCAGTTACATATGCAAGCCGCCTACTCACCCCAGCAGAACAGGGATACTCTCGGATTGAGAAAGAACTTCTAGCTTAGGTCTTCGGGCTAGAACACAATCACCACTACACATTTGGAAGACGGGTGATTTTGTGGACTGACCACAAAACTCTGGTATCGATTTACAAGAAGCCTGTCGCTTCAGCTCCAAAGCGTGTCCAGAGACTTTTGTTAGGACTCCAGCAGTACGATGTTGACCTAACGTACAAGCCTGGCTCTGAAATGTACCTAGCTGACAATCTATCTAGAGCCTTCCACAAGAGCACCATCCAGTCCAAGGCTGAAGAGGAAGCTGAAACTATCGATGCAACCGATTTTCTCCCGATCTCAGAGCCCCAGCTGAGGGAAATTCAAGCAGAAACAGCTCAAGATGACACTCTTCAACAGCTGAAGAAAACCATCATCAGAGGATGGCCTGACACGAAGAAGGAAGTCTCCACATGTCTCCATCCGTATTTCCTAGTTAGAGATTAGCACAGGATGGTCTAATCTTCAAATGTCAGCACTGTGTCATTCCCTTGAGCCTGCGCACAAAGATTAAAGAGAAGTTGCATGGAGCCCACACCGGAGTTCAAAGTTGCCTCCGACGAGCAAGAGAAACCGTGTATTGGCCAGGAATGAGTTCCGACCTAACTGACCACATTTCGAAGCGTGAAATCTGTTAATCTCAGCAGTCAAACCAAGCAAGACAGCCTCTCATCTCTCATGAGGTTGCTGATCGACTTTGGCAAAAGATCTCTCCAGATGTTTTCACACTTCATGGTACAGACTACCTCTGTGTGGTTGACTACTATTCAAGTTACTTCGAAGTAGATAGACTAGAAACTAAGACCGCAAAGAGGATAGCTAAGATACTCCGCAAGCAGTTTTCAGTCCATGGAATCCCAAATCAGCTAATCAGCGACAACATGTTGTTCAGTTCTCAAGAATTCAGAGAGTTTGAGGCCAGCTACGAGTTTGAAGTCATCACAAGTTCACCTGGCTATCCCCAGAGCAATGGCAAGGCTGAAAATGCCATCAAGACAGCAAAATCCATCATGAAGAAAGCTAAGCAAGTAGGCACAGATCCCTACTTATCCCTGCTTGACTGGAGAAACTCCTTCTGGAGGAATGTCTAGCTCCCCCGCCCAAAGGATGTTTGGACGCAGAACAAGAACACTGCTTCCCACCACCAGTTACCAGTTAAAGCCAAAGGTCCAAGAAGATGTGAAGAAGAAACTTCTCAAGCAGAAGCCCAAACAAGCCAAGTATTGCAATCAAAATACCAAGGAGCTCCCGCCTTTACAGACCGGAGAAGTCGTCCGAGTAGCCCCTAAACCAGGCAATGGAGAGCGAAAATGGTTTAAGGCAAGAGTTGAAGACCAGGTTGATATCCGTTCTTACGAAGTCGGAACAGAAGACAGTAGACTGTACAGAAGAAACCGTAGACACCTCCGACAGTCTAAGGAACAATTTGTTCAGACTTCTGAAACCAGTTCAGTGCGACCACCGCAGGACAACCACCCTAACACACCGCCTGCCGCAGCTGAACCATTAAGACCCCAGCTTACAGGTCAACCAGTCCAAGACAACTTTGCTAGTCAACTCAAGCAAACAGAACCAGGAGCTACCATCAGACCCAGTTAAACCAACAGGTGTGACCAGGAGTGGACGAGTTTCTCGGGCCCCACAGTACTTACTGAACTTTGTTACAGTTAAATAAGGCCTTTAGAAAATAACCGTTTGCCTAAGCTGTTTCATTGTTACCGCGCAAAGCTTAAGTCAAGTTAACAGACAGTCATTCAGTTTTCAGTAGTTCTTTATTAGAAAGTTTAGAGACATTGACTTTAGTCGTTCAGTTAATCATGGAAAGCTTGTATGTCATAAGCCCGTTTAAGTTCGTTAATTCTAACATTTGCCTTTTTGAAAAAAGGAACGGTGTGACGTCATGCATAGTCACATGACTCTCGAACCATGTGCTTGCCGTATCGAATTAAACATGGAGTTTTTGTTCTTATAAAGACTGTTTGCCGTCCTTATTACCTCTTCTTTGTGCTCTCAAATAACGTAACATTACAAAGAGTACCCGAAAACGCTGTGGAAATACTGCTGCCTTCAGCTCGCGATACTATGGCCACGATAAAAACGTGCTTAGAAAGCATGTTAGTTAGTGTTGTGCATTACTCCGAAAACCTTAAGGTAAGGTTAATCTCAAATGAACAAATCCTTTATTCAACACGATGTTGTTTAAAGCAACAGGTTTGCTTGAGGGGCTGTGTAGCAAGCTAAGTTCAAGAAAACGTAAATATGTACAGTAAAACAATTTTCTCAACTTAGACTGAACTATTAGGCAGATGAGATCAAGAGAAGACTACACAAAGATGTGGTGGTGATGGTGGTGGAGATGGTGGTCGTGGTGGTCGTGGTGGTGGTCGTGGTGGTCGTGGTTATATGGCTTTAGTTTGTAGCCGATCGAACGCGCAGTCTGATTGGCTAACTCTAGCACTATTCTCCCGTAATGACCTAGCGCCGATTTTCTTTTTCCTCGTTATTTTTTTTCAATTTTTTTTTTGGTTTTTATATATTTTTTTTAAATTTTACCACAACTATAATTTTTCTTTTTTGGTCATTTAGCAAATGTAAAATTTCTA